>NC_037668.1:188647075-188926895 GCF_003255815.1 Theropithecus gelada
CCCTCTACCTGGACTTCCCTTCTCAACTTTCTTCACCTTTCTAATACCCTCAAGGATTAGAGGAACAGCTGCTTCTCTGGGGAGCCTTTCTGACCCACTACTTGGGCCATAAACCCCTCTTTTCTGCCAAGACAGGGCCCAGCATGATTTCTTATCTAAAGCACCCAACAGGAGCTATTGAAATTATTTGTTTTTTATATCCTCACAAGGCTGCAAGCTCCTTAAAGTCAAAACAATTCTTATTTATCTTTGTACCTCCCCTGTAAGACCTAGCTAAGTGGGGAGCACATAGTAGGTATTTCATAAATATTAACTGATCCAAAATATCATTTAAGAGGCTGAAACTTAAGTCTAGATAAGGAACTCTTAGGCCTAAAATAATATCAGAATGTCCCTACATTACAAAATGCGAGTGTTTCTAGTTCTTCATCATTCACAGTTCCTGATATTTCACATCTTGTGTTCAGAAACACTTCTAATAAAATTTCTCATGCTCCAGCAGCAGAATTCGGGGGACTTAGGGTGGTTAGTGGTGCAATTATATGCTATCTCTTACCTTTTTATCTTTGGCCAAACCTATTTTAAATAGTATGGATGGCAAGACATATGTCCAAGGCCAAGATGATGAAGTTTCCTGTGATTTAAAAGCAGCGCATAGTTATTAGACAATGGAGACTCCATTGTGCTATTGTTATTTATGTACATCTCTTAGTCCCTACTACAATGCTTCCATCTGGAAGGCAAGGCTTGGGGCTTATTTAGCCTTGAAACTATTACACTGTCCATCGCAATGTCCCAAACAGAGGATGATCTCCATCAATGTGTATTGAATTGAGTTGAGGCTGCCAAGTGGAAAGGAGCTTCATTGAGATACCAATTTGTTTGTGATAGTCATGGAAAAATATGTAGCAACCATTTCTTTCTCTTTGCAGTGAACTTGCTTGTTAAATGCCTCTTTAAAAAGCGAGTGAAGATAATTGCAAGTCAGCTGGAAGTGCTGCCAAGATATGACCTCCAGGAAGGCCCAGAAGACAAGTGATATTGTGTGGACTGCTACAGCGCAATGTCTAACTGATTCAAAATGAAGAATCAATTTGAAATTAAGATGAGAAAAGGCATCCAGCACTTATATTATAGCAAAAAACATTGTCACCAGGCCCTGGGAAAGATGAGACCACCTCCCTTCCCTTCTCAGGCTCCCTTTCCCTGTCAGACTGTAGCTCTTAAAGGCTGTCATCCTCCAAGGGTATTCCCTAAGTACAGCATAGCATCTCTGTTACCCTTTGAATTCAACAATATTGATCTCCTCCAACATTTTCATTCCTTTAGTCAAAAGTCAGCTGTCAAACGCAAGGCACAAGTGCAACTTTAAGGAATTCATGGCCAATATTTGTCATGTCATTTCATGGATTGTCTGCAGGCACAGAAAACATACAATGAGGATACTGATCCAAGATACATGGCACACAAATTGTGAAAAAACATGACTCTGAGTCCAGAAGTTCTTATTTTTTTGCAGTCTTCAGAGTATTGTATAGGCCCCTTGAAAAATAAATTTGCAGAGTGTGAATGTTAATTTACTTTCACCTTCAGAAAACAGATTTTCCACATTTATAAAAGAGAAATAGTGACTATTCTAGACAATAGAGCCCAGCAAGAATACTCAAACTAGTATAACCCTATTTCTCTATACCACAAAGACATCTTGTAGGCATGTTCCTCTGAAGGACTTGACTTGAGAATTATGCTTTTTTTCCTCCTTTTCTCTCTAAAAGCAAAAAGCACCATAATCTTGCTGTAGTATAATCAAAACAGAGCCCGAAGTGAAACCAGAGCCTTGAGTTTTCATCCTTCATTTGTTACTTAAAAGTTGACATAAGAAAAATTATTTAACTTCTCTTAACCTCAGTTTCTTATCTATAAAATGGGATTATAAAATGTATCTCACAAAGTAGTTATGAGGATTAAAGGAAATGGAAAACATGCTTATTTGGTTTTGAATCCTGGTTTGGTCTAACTATCAATAAAACTCATTAAGATGGAATGTTCAGGTATCCTCAGCATTTTGTTGTTGTTTCCAATTACTGATGATTAAAACATGGAGTAAAATATCTGTGGCATTTCTGAAAAACTGTGAGCCCATCACAAATCATCTAAAGCTCTGCTTTCATACAGGTGAGTCAGAGTTCAAGCCAACAAGCCAAGGAGAGACCTATGCTGCTGCAGCTTTCTTGCTTCTCAGAACCAACAGCAGCAGCAGCACCTAACACCTAGCAAGCAGGCACTCTATGCCAGGTGCCAAGCTGTGCACCTTATATTCATCCTCTCCCCTCATCCTCAGCATGACCTCAAGAAGCTTAAGCTCCTCCACACAGAACTATGGCCCCCAGTGGAGGCCGCACATATGGCCCAGGCAGACCACAGGCAGCCTGCTCTCAAGAAGAAGGCTTGTTATTCTAAGGCTGAACCCTGAAGGATGCGAATTAATGAGCAATCTGTGTCCCTAGCCACCTTGCTTCATTTTTATAGTATAGTCTCTTGATCTGTTGCAATATCAGAAGAGGCCTCTCAAACATCCATGTTTCTGCTATGTTGCCTCTTCCACAATTGCCAGGGTGATCTTCTGAACCCAGGCCACCCATGGAGCTGGGAAAGTCTCTGGAACCCTGGGCCTTTGGTCTCTCCATCCTCTGAGTGCCTGCGGCCCTTGGCAAACAGCACTGTTGCTATCATGCCTTCTCTATCAGGAGAAAGAGAGGTTCTGGAAGGTAAGAACTACCCCTCGTTGATCATTGTATCTAGTGGAGTGCATGGGATGATGGCAGGGGCTCCTTCCACATACGTTCTATTAGGACAATGATTCTCAACCCTGGATGTACACCTACAATTACCTAGGAAGTTTTTAAAAATACATATCCAAGCCCATGCCCAATCATAGTCAATGGAATCAGACTCTCTAGGCATGAGGATGGAGTCCCAGGTAACCCTAACATATTAACAGGCCTGAGATCCACAGTATTTTTGTGTATGTCTGGCTCTTCTCCATCCCCTTGGCTCCTCTGACCCATTTAAGAAGTAAAACTGGCCTGCAGCCAGCCCCTTCCCCTCCTCTACCTCACTGGGGCCCTGCTGGCCTGCAGCGAGCCTGCCTGCTCTTCTTCTAACCAGGCCTCCAGATAAGTAGTCTGTGCTCTGCCCTCATGAGTAAGCCCTGCAATCCTCTGTCAGCTCTGTGTCAGGGCAGGTGGGCCTGTTTGATTCCAGAGCTCACTCTTAGGAAACCCATTATTATTGTAGCCTAAGCCTCATTCACCAGTATTTGTTTTCAGTAATAAACTTGACATTTATATCTCCATTTGCTTAACGTCCCCCTACCTCATCAATGGATTTAGAATTTAGGAAGGGGAGAGATTTATTATCAACCTCAAACTCAACAGCATCCTTTTTTTTTTTTTTTTTTTTTTTTGGCCTGACATGCATAGGCTGTAATAGGTGCTCAATAAATATTTGTTGACTGAATCAATTTCCTATGCACTTCTAGTAATATCCATTCTCTAAATTTCGGTCTCACTTTTTCTCTGTCTCTTTCTTGCACAAGCTACAGATGGTATAAATGCTGCAGTCCTTGGGAAGACTGAAAAAGCAGTCAGACAGATGTGTTGTTCATAGCTCCCTAGTCAGGCATAACTAAACATTTACATTTATTACCAATTAGAGGGGAAACAGACTGTAGTTTTATGCACTGTATGTGGCTGGATATATTTCTTTTTGGGATCTCACTAAAAATTTTAAAATGTACCATTGGATCTCACTCTTTTACCAGCTCAAACCTCATTGAAAACACCATTTAAATAGAGGTCTACCAATGACAGCACAAATCTGTTGCATTCTCCTACCCAAGCACAAAATACCATGGAGGTGGAAAGGCAATGCTGCAGAGAGGCAACTGACCCAGTATGATTGAGCTGAACCTCCTTCACTAAGACTTTGTGGCCATGCAGAACTGATGAAGTTGTGGTAGACTATGTTGAAACTATGCTGTAAAGTTGTTGATGGCACACAGTGTGCAACAGTGCTTGTGGACACATAGAGCTTTGCTGTGTGTGCAGTCCTTTTTCCATTTAGGACAAAATAGTGTGAGTGGACATAGTACTCGACAGGACTGTGAAACCATTGGTTCCACAGGGTTTCAGACCCAATGCTAAAGAATTCACTGTGTTTAGCTGAGTTCCATCTAACCTGGTATCCATCTTACATCTAAAACACTGACCCAACCCCATGAAAAAATCGAAGGAAAACACTGGCTAAGGTATAGGTAACCTGAGCTCTGGTTTCAGCTCTTACTAACACAGCTTCTTCACCTGCAAAACCAGATGAGTGCTTTGAGGAACTTTGCTGAGGAAATCATGATATTTAATTACAGATTTATATACTGTATAAAAATTTCATCCTATGTTTAGTAACAACAAGAGCAATTTCAAAACAACCTAAAGGTCAACAATAGGGTAGAGACTGGAAGATACATTGTAGAGAAACCAGATGAATCACATAACTGTTAAAAACCACTTTGCACCCTCTCTAATGGATGTAATGAATGGCTATGATGAAACACAAGCAAACAAATGGAAATTAATAAATTCCGGTGAGGATGTGGAGAAGTTGGAACCCTCATGCATTGCTGGTAGGGATGTAGAATGATAGAGCAGCTGTGGAAACACTTTGGTGTTTCCTCAAAAAGCTAAAAATAGAATTACCATATGATTCTGCATATTTCACTCTAGGTGTATACCCAAACGAACTGAAAATAGACACTCAAACAAGAACACGTATACATATGTTCAACACTATTCGCAACAGTCAGAAGAAACAACCCAAATGTCCGTTAATGGATGAATGAATAAATAGCGGTATATACATACAATGGAATATTTTTCTGCCATAAAAAAGAGGGAGGTACTGATACATGCTACAAGGTGGATGAATCGCAAAATCATTATTCCAAGTGAAAAGTCAGACACAAAAGGTTCACATATTGTATGGTTTCACGTACGTAAAATATCCAGAATAGGTAAATCCAGAGACCGGATGCAAATTGGTTGTTTCCAAGTGCTACCAGAAAGAAGAATGAGGAAAAACTGCTTAATGGGTATGGAATTTTACCTTGGAGTGATAGGAATGTTTTGAAATCAGATGGAGATGATGGTTGCACAACATTGTGAAGGTAGTAAATGCCACTAAACTCTTCACTTTCAAATGGTTAATTTTATGTTAAGGCGAAATGTTATGTAAATTTCGCCTTACATTATTTTTTAAAATCATGGTTTTTAAAGAATATTTACTGACAAGGGAAAATTCACACCATGTACCTATTATTAAAAACTGGACTTACAATATGATCTCAATTTTGAAAGATTAAAAATGTACATGTGAGTTTGTGCATATATACATACATACACATACACACACACACACACACACACACACGTATATATACTCATCCTCCTCCCCTCAAAGAATACTGAAAAGAAATTCAGAACTCTGATATTTGAATTATAGGTTGTTTCATTTTCTTATTCCTTAAAATGAACATATGTTAATTTTATAATTTGAGGAAAAAATCAATGTTATTGAGTAAGAATTGGGTTGTAAGAACATCGCTAAAGTTTTCTCCAGCTCTGCAGTTCTAGTAGTCTCAACATGTTGCATTTTCCAGAATACCTATTAGATGCTGGGCAAGAGGGATAAACTTTTAGAGTGGACACCTAGGAAATGATGATTTAAGGCAGGCAGGCAATGTTGGAGCACAGAGACATTTAGAATACAAACATTTGTATAGGCAGTCTGTATGCATAACTTTTGCCCTCATCACACCGGCCGTAAGTGATGCCATTAGAAGAACATACATATCCATTATTCAGCTCATGGCTCATTCCCTAATGGCTCCTTTAAGAATAATGTTTTCAGGGTAACAGGCATGGCTTTCATATTCAATCTTTTCATAATGCATTCATTTCAAAATAAAATACATACACCTGTCCTGCACAACTACCCAAGCTGAATTCTTTCTAGATAAATTAAATTGTTTGGTTTTTTATTTACTTTCTTTTTCTTAAAAATAACATTCTCCAGCTGATGTATTCCAATGGGTGGCTTTCTAAAATGATCAGCTCCTGTGTGGCTTATGGGAAACTGAAAATTTCACCATCCTTGATTCTACCTACCTCATCCTCTTCCTATTACTCCATATCAAAGGGACATTGAAGCCGGGCACAGTGGCTTATGCCTGTAATCCTAGCCCTTTGCAAGGCCGAAGCGGGTGGATTGCTTGAGGTCAGGAGTTCAAGACCAGGTTGGCCAACATGGTGATCCCGTCACTACTAAAAATACAAAAATTAGCCAGGTGTGGTGACGGACACCTGTAATCCCAGCTACTTGGGCAGCTGAGGCAGGAGAAATGCTTGAACCTGGGAGGTAGAGGTTGTAGTGAGATGAGACTGTACTACTGTACTCCAGCCTGGGCGACAAGAGCAAAACTCTATCTCAGCAACAACAACAACAACAAAAGAAAGTGACACTGAAAATATGGAGAATTAAAAAGTAGAATTTGACTTAGCATTTACAAAGTCTGTGTACTTTACTCCATATTCACAGTTTTGTTTTAATTTTTAATTTTTATGGATACATAATGGTTATATATATTTATGGTATATATGTGATATTTTGATACATGCAATCAGTGAATGAATGGATTATGAATATATATATATACATAGTATATATACACAGTGAAATATATGTCAGCCTTAAAAAAAAGCAAAATCCTGTCATTTACAACAACATGGATGGACCTGGTGAACATTAAGAGAAATAAGCCAGGCACAGAAAGACACTGCATGTTCTCACTCATATGTAGAAGCCAAAAAGATTGATCTCATGTGGATTGTGAATAGAATGGTGATTACCAGAGACCGAGAAGGCTAGTGGGGAGTGGGGGATGACGATGGTTTGGTTAATGGGTACAAAAATACAGTTAGATACAAGGAATAAGATCTGGTGTTCAAAAGCACAGTAGGGTGACTATAGTTAATAGTAATTTATTGCATATTTCAAAATAGCTAGCAGAGGAGATTTGGAATGTTTCCAACACAAAGAAATGATAAATGTTTGAGGTAATGAATGAATATCCCAATTACCTAGAACTAATTGTTACACATTGTATGGCTGTATTACAAATTTTGTTGTTGTTTTATTTTTACCATTTTATCATGTTCAGTGAGTCTCTCAAACTACTAATTACCTTTGTGGATGAAGAATCCCCACTCTTTACCTCACTACTTTTGGGTCAGTAGGCGTAAAAGAGAAACTAAATTATTAAAATATTTGTGCTGAAAAGAGACCAGATTACATTCTGACAGTAGAAAATCCCTGTACGGGCTGGGCATGGTAGCTCACGCCTATAATCCCAGCACTTCAGGAGCTGACACAGGAGGATCAATTGAGCCCAGGAGTTTAAGACTGCCCTGGGCGACATAGCTCATAGCAAGACCTCATCTGAAATATATTTATGTACATATATCTATAAAGATAAATTTTTTTTTTTGAGACAGAGTTTTGCTCTGTTGCCCAGGCTGGAGGGAGTGCAATGGTGTGATCTCAGCTCACTGCAACCTCTGCCTCCCGGGTTCAAGTGATTCTCCTGCCTCAGCCTCCCAAGTAGCTGGGATTACAGGTGTGCATCACCATGTCTGACTAATTTTATATAGAAATTTTAGTAGAGATGGGGTTTCACCATGTTAGCCAGGCTGGTCTCAAACTCCTGACCTCAGGTGATCTGCCTGCCTCAGCTTCCCAAAGTGCTTGGATTATAGGCGTGAGCTACTGCGCCTGGCCCAAAAATTTTTTAAAAAGAAAATCCCTGTACATAAAGGGAACATGTGCTCAGACCTATGGGGACAAGTGTAAAGTCTCATTTAGTGTTTCCAGTGGAGAGAAAATTTAGAAAGAAAACAAATTCAGGTGCTTTTTCAGAAAAACTGAGTCAAAACACAACAGAAGTCAAAACGCATCTTCTTGTAACAGAAGATGCAAATGTTGAGTATGTCACAAAAGCCTGAGAACACAGCCATGGAAGAGGTATTGACTTTTCTTGTACCCACAAAAAGAAGGTTCAAAGAAATTTTGTGGACAGAATTCAGGGACATGTCCATGGTGAGTTTTGAGAAGACAGGAGGTGAGTCATTTTGAGGCTGAAAAGCACTGGATTTATTAAAACAAAACAGAAAGGAGTTTACTTCCTTGGTCACTAAGGCTAAGAGAGACAGAGCTCTTGTGTTATCTAGACAGGAATCTGAAATGAGAAATGGAGGTGTTGTCAAAAACCTGCCTTATGTATCACCTTCATGGGTACTAAACTCAGTTGAATAATTAAACTCTTATAGACTTGGATATAGTCAGACCCCAAATAAGCTCCACACAGGGCAACAGTGCATACTCCATGAATGTCTGAGTGTGTGTGTATGTGCTGTCCTTAAAGTGGGACCACATGCTACTGGGTAAAGGAAAGTGAAGATTTTAGAAGAGACTGCATTCCTATCTAAGTCCTCCCTTGGGTAACTGCTTTGTTGAACTGTAAAGCTGTGAGCCCTCAATGGATAACCTGACACACTGATTACTGTTTTTCTGGTTCTTTCTTTGAAAGGACACTAATCCAGCCCCAGGGGAAATGCACAGCATTGGGATTAAAGAACAAAAGATAACTCCCTCCACTACCTTGACCTAGATCTCCAGAGGAGGTCAGCATTTATCAAGAGGATGTTATGGTGTCCCAGCTAGCAGAGCAAAGCACTGGCATGGTTTGCCTGGCTCCCTCTGTGAACTGCTGGCTCTCACACTGGGCTCACTCCATGGATTCCTTACCCCAGGACAATACTTTACAATTGTCTACATTAAATTCTACTTTTCTTTCTCCAGCCTCAGGTCATCCAGAAAGAAAAAAAAAAAATGAAAGTCCCTCTGGATCCAGCACATGAGACCTAATTAGTTGCTCTATCTGCAAATTTAGTTTATCAAGAGGAAAATTTAATACTTTCCAGTTAATATCCTCCTCCAGCATAATTTTCGTGTGCTGGTTTGTGAGCTGCTGTGCTGTAGGAATTGTATATTGTGTGCTTTAAGCCACGTGAACATCATAGGTCTGTGTTATCACTGGCAGCATCACAGATGTACTGCTTCTCCTGTTGCATTACTCAGGGAGCCCTCATTTGATATCTGGAAGCTCATTATTAAGATGAAGAGACAAGAAGTAGTGTCAGGCACAACAGCTCTGAATGGACATCATCTCAAGGTTAACAAAAACCTCTCTTGTTTCTGAGGATTTCTCTGTGTTAATGATACCAGGATGATTGCTCTCATGGTGCTGTCTTTAAATTTCAAAGAATTAGTTGAAGGTAAAGAACAAGAGGAATGGGGAGGGGCCAAGATAGCCAATTAGAAACAGCTGTGGTCAGGGGCGCCCACCAAGAATGAACACAGCTAGTGTATCCTGCACTGACAACTGAGGTATCCAAGTTCTCTCACTGGCACTGACTAGGCAGTTGGCACAACCCATGGAGAGCAAGGAAAAGCAGGGTGGTGTGATGGCCCACCTGGAAGCCACACAGGGCAAGGAGAGTGCCCATTCCCAGCCAAGGGAGGTGGTGAGTGATCATACTATCCTGCCCAGGAAACCATGCTTTTTCCATGGATCTGGGCAACCCGCATATCAGATCATTCTCATGAACCCATGCCACCAGGACCTAGGGTCCTAAGCACAGAGCTGTGCAGATTATCAGTGGCCACTGGCCTGGAAACTGTCAAAGACTACTGAGTTCCCAGGGGAGGGGCCGCTGTCAACCCTGCAGCTGCCTGTTGACTATGATGACTGAGCTCCCTGGGGGAGAGGTGGCAGCCATCACTGTAGGTCCAGTCTACCATTTTATCCTCTGCCAGTGCTGGGGAGACTGGAAGGTTTGGGACCCAGGAGGAATCCCTCACAGCACAGCTCAGCAGCTGTGGCAGATCATGGGCAGACTGCCTCTTTAGTTCAGACCCTGACTCATCCCTCCTCACTGGGCAGGGCTTCCCTACAGGAATTTCAGCAACTCCAACCAGGGGTTTAGGGACAGAACTTTGATCTCCCTTTGACTGAGCCCCTAAGGGGAGAGGTGGCCATAGTGTCCATAGATCAGCAGACTTGGTCTTTCCTCTGCTAGCTCTGAGAAATCCAGGCAGTCTGGATGAGTAGGATTGTCCCCAGTGCAGTGCACCCCCTCCACCAAGAGGCTTCATTAAGCATGCCCTAGATCCCACACCTCCTGACTGGGGGAGACCCCTGAACAGGGGTCACCAGACACTTTATACAGGAGCATTACCACTGGCATCAGGTCAGTGCCCCTCTCAGATGGAGATCCCAGAGGAAGGAGCAGGCAGCAATCTTTGCTGTTCTGCAGCCTCCACTGGTGACACCTCCTGGTATGGGAAGGACCCAGGTGAATAGGATCCTGAATGGACCCCCAGCAAACCACAGCTGCCCTATGGAAGAGGGGCATGACTGTTAAAAGAAAAACAAACCAACAGAAAGTAACAGCAACAACAGAATCAACAAAAAAGTTCCCACAAAAACCCCATCCAAGGGCTAGCAGCCTCAAAGATCAAACCTAGATAAACTCATGAAGATGAGAAAGAATCAACAAAAAACCACTGAAAACTCAAAAAGCCAGAGAGCCTCCTCTTCTCCAAATGATTGCAACACCTCTCCAGCAAGACCACAGAACTGGGTGGAGGCTGAGATGGATGAATTAACAAAAGTATGCTTCAGAAGGTGGGTAATAATGAACTTTCCTGAGTTAAAGGAGCATGTTCTAACCCAATGCAAAGAAGCTAGGAACCGTGATAAAACATTACAGGAACCATTAACCAGAATAACTAGTTTAGAGAGGAACATAAATGACCTGATAGAACTGAAAATCACAACACAAGAACTTCACAATGCAACCACAAGTATCCATAGCTGAATTGACCAAGCAGAGAAAAAAATTTCAGAGCTTGAGGACTATCTTGCTGAAATAAGACAGGCAGATAAGATTAGAAAAAAAAAAAAAAGAATGAAAATGAACAAACAACAGTTTTGAGAACTTTGGGACTATGTAAAAAGACTGAACCTCTGACTGACTTGGGTAACTTAAAAGAGAGTGAGAACAGAACCAAATTGGAAAACACACTTCAGGATATCATCCAGGAGAACTTCCCCAACCTAACAAGACAGGCCAACATTCAAATTGAGGAAATCCAGGGAACCCCGGTAAGGTACTCCATGAGAAGATCAACCTCAGGCTACATAATCATCAGATTCTCCAAGGTTGAAATGAAGAAAAAAATGTTAAGGGAAGTCAGAGAGAAAGGTCAGGTCATATACAAAGGGAAGCCCATCAGACTAACAGCAGATATCTCAGTAGAAACCCTGCAAGCCATAAGAGATTGGGGACCAATATTCAATATTCTTAAAGAAAAGAATTTCTAACCAAGAATTTCATATCCAGCCAAATTAAGCCTCATACGCAAAGGAGAAATAAAATCTTTTTCAGACAAGCAAATACTGAGGGAATTTGTCACCACCAGGACTGTCTTGCAAGAGCTCCTGAAGAAAGCACTAAATATGGAAAGAAAAAACTGTTACCAGCCACTGTAAAAACATACTGAAGTACAAAGACCAATGACATTATGATGCAACTACATCAACAAGTCTATAAAATAATCACCTAGCATCATGATAACAGGAGCAAATGCACACATAACAATATTAACCTTAATGTAAATGGGCTAAATGCCCCATTTAAAAGACACAGAATGGCAAGCTTGATAAAGAGTCAAGACCCATCAGTGTGCTGTATTCAAAAGACCCATCTCACATGCAAACACAGACATAGGCTCAATATAAAGAGATAAAGGAGGGGGCGCACCCAAGATGGCCGAATAGGAACAGCTCCAGCCTTCAACTCCCAGCATGAGCGACACAGAAGATGGGAGATTTCTGCATTTTCAACTGAGGTACCAGGTTCATCTCACTGGGGCGTGTCGGAAAGTTGGCACTGGTCCGTGGGTGTAGCGAGAGCTGAAGCAGGGTGAGGCATCGCCTCACCTGGGAAGCACAAGGGGGAAGGGAATTCCTTTTCTTAGCCAAAGGAAATTGAGACACACAACACCTGGAAAATCGGGTAACTCCCACCCTAATACTGCACTTTACCAAGGGTCTTAGCAAATGGCACACCAGGAGATTATATCCCACACCTGGCACAGAGGGTCCCACCCCCACGGATCCTCCCTCATTGCTAGCACAGCAGTCTGAGATCTAACTGCAAGGCGGCAGCAAGGCTGGAGGAGGAGCGCCCGCCATTGCTGAGGCTTAAGTAGGTAAACAAAGCCTCTTGGAAGCTCAAATTAGGTGGAGCCCACCACAGTTCAAGGAGGCCAGCCTGCCTCTGTAGACTCCTCCTCTCGGGACAGGGCATAGGTAAACAAAAAGCAGTAGAAACCTCAGCAGAGGTAAATGTCCCTGTCTGACAGCTTTGAAGAGAGCAGTGGATCTCCCAGCACGGAGGTTGAGATCTGAGAACGGACAGTCTGCCTGCTCAAGTGGGTCCCTGACCCGAGTAGTCTAACTGGGAGACATCCCCCACTAGGTGCAGACCGACACCTCACACCTCACACGGCAGGGTACACCCTGAGACGAAGCTTCCAGAGCAAGAATCAGACAGCAACACTCGCTGTTCAGCAATCTTCTATCTTCTGCAGCCTCCACTGCTGATACCCAGGCAAACAGGGTCTGGAGTGGACCTCAAGCAAACTCCAACAGACCTACAGCTGAGGGTCCTGAGTGTTAGAAGTAAAACTAACAAACAGAAAGGACACCCACACCAAAACCCCATTAGTACGTCACCATCATGAAAGACCAAAGGCAGATAAAACCACAAAGATGGGGAAAAAGCAGTGCAGAAAAGCTGGAAATTCAAAAAATCAGAGCACATCTCCCCCTCCAAAGGAACGCAGCTCATCGCCAGCAATGGAGCAAAGCTGGACGGAGAATGACTTTGACAACTTGAGAGAAGAAGACTTAAGTCAATCAAACTTATCAGAGCTAAAGGAGGAACTACATAACCAGCACAAAGAAACTAAAAACTTTGAAAAAAGAATGGATAAATGGATAACTAGAATAATCAATGCAGAGAAGACCTTAAAAGAACTGATAGAGATGAAAACCATAACATGAGAACTACGTGACAAATGCACAAGCTTCAGTAACTGACTCAATCAACTGCAAGAAAGAATATCAGTGATTGAAGATCAAATGAATGAAATGAAGTGAGAAGAGAAGTGTAGAGAAAAAGGAGTAAAAAGAAATGAACAAAGCCTGCAAGAAGTATGGGATTATGTGAAAATACCAAATCTACGTCTGATTGGTGTGCCTGAAAGTGATGGGGAAAATGGAACCAAGTTGGAAAACACTCTGCAAGATATCATCCAGAACTTCCCCAACCTAGTAAGGCAGGCCAACATTCAAATTCAGGAAATACAGAGAACGCCACAAAGATACTCCTCGAGAAGAACAACTCGAAGACACATAATTGTCAGATTCACCAAAGTTGAAATGAGGGAAAAAATGTTAAGGGCAGCCAGAGAGAAAGGTTGGGTTACACACAAAGGGAAGCCCATCAAACTAACAGCAGATCTCTCAGCAGAAACTCTGCAAGCCAGAAGAGAGTGGGGGCCAATATTCAACATTCTTAAAGAAAGGAATTTTAAACCCAGAATTTCATATCCAGTCAAACTAAGTTTCATAAGTGAAGGAGAAATAAAATCCTTTACAGACAAGCAAATGCTTAGAGATTTTGTCACCACCAGGCCTGCCCTACAAGAGATCCTGAAGGAAGCACTAAATCTGGAAAAGAACAACAGGTACCAGCGATTGCAAAAACATGTCAAAATGTAAAGTCCATCGAGGCTAGGAAGAAACTGCATCAACTAACGAGCAAAATAACCAGCTAATATCATAATGGCAGGATCAAGTTCACACATAACAATATTAACCTTAAATGTAAATGGACTAAATGGTCCAATTAAAAGACACAGACTGGCAAATTGGATAGAGTCAAGACCCATCGGTTTGCTGTATTCAGGAGACCCATCTCACATGCAGAGACACACACAGGCTCAAAATAAAGGGATGGAGGAAGATCTACCAAGCAAATGGAAAACAAAAAAAAGCAGAGGTTGCAATCCTAGTCTCTCATAAAACAGACTTTAAACCATCAAAGATCAAAAGAGACAAAGAAGGCCATTACATAATGGGAAAGGGATCGATTCATCAGGAAGAGCTAACTATCCTAAATATATATGCACCCAATACAGGAGCACCCAGATTCATAGAGCAAGTCCTTAGAGACCTACAAAAAGACTTAGACTCTCACACAATAATAATGGGAGACTTTAACACCCCACTGTCAACATTAGACAGATTAACGAGACAGAAAGTTAAAAAGGATATCTATCCAGGAATTGAACTCAGCTCTGCACCAAGTGGACCTAATAGACATCTACAGAACTCTCCACCCCAAATCAACAGAATATACATTCTTCTCAACACCACATCTCACTTATTCCAAAATTGACCACATAGTTGGAAGTAAAGCACTCCTCAGCAAATGTAAAACAACAGAAATTATAACAAACTATCTCTCAGACCCCAGTGCAATCAAACTAGAACTCAGGATTAAGAAACTCAATCAAAACCACTCAACTACATGGAAACTGAACAACCTGCTCCTGGATGACTACTGGGTACATAACGAAATGAAGGCAGAAATAAAGATGTTCTTTGAAACCAATGAGAACAAAGATACAGTATACCAGAGTCTCTGGGACACATTTAAAGCAGTGTGTAGAGGGAAATTTATAGCACTAAATGCCCACAAGAGAAAGCAGGAAAGATCTAAAATTGACACCCTAACATCACAATTAAAAGAACTAGAGAATCAAAAGCTAGCAGAAGGCAAAAAATAACTAAGATCAGAGCAGAACTGAAGGAGAGAGAGACACAAAAATCCCTCCGAAAAATCAATGAATCCAGGAGCTGGTTTTTGAAAAGATCAACAAAATTAATAGACTGCTAGCAAGACTAATAGAGAAGAAAGGAGAGAAGAATCAAATAGATGCAATAAAAAATGATAGAGGGGATATCACCACCGACCCCACAGAAATACAAACTACCATCAGAGAATACTATAAACACCTCTACACAAATAAACTAGAAAACCTAGGAGAAATGGATAATTTCCTGGACACTTACACTCTCCCAAGACTAAATCAGGAAGAAGTTGAATCCCTGAATAGACCAATAGCAGGCTCTGAAATTGAGGCAATAATTAATAGCCTACCAACCAAAAAAAGTCCAGGACCAGATGGATTCACAGCTGAATTCTACCAAAGGTACAAGGAGGAGTTGGTACCATTCCTTCTGAAACTATTCCAATCAATAGAAAAAGAGGGAATCTTCCCTAACTCATTTTACGAGGCCAACATCATCCTGATACCAAAGCCTGATAGAGACACTTCAAATCCAGCAGCACATCAAAAAGCTTATCCACCATGATCAAGTGGGCTTCATCCCTGGGATGAAAGGCTGGTTCAACATACACAAATCAATAAATGTAATCCAGCATATAAACAGAACCAAAGACAAAAACCACATGATTATCTCAATAGATGCAGAAAAGGCCTTCAACAAAATTCAGCAGACCTTCATGCTAAAAACTCTCAATAAATTCTGTATTGATGGAACGTATCTCAAAATAATAAGAGCTATTTATGACAAACCCACAGCCAATATCATACTCAATGGGCAAAAACTGGAAGCATTCTCTTTGAAAACTGGCACAAGACAGGGATGCCCTCTCTCACCACTCCCATTCAACATAGTGTTGCAAGTTGTGGCCAGGGCAATCAAGCAAGAGAAAGAAATAAAGGATATTCAGTTAGGAAAAGAAGAAGTCAAATTGTCCCTGTTTGCAGATGACATGATTGTATATTTAGAAAACCCCATCATCTCAGCCCAAAATCTCCTTAAGCTGATAAGCAACTTCAGCAAAGTCTCAGAATACAAAATCAATGTGCAAAAATCACTAGCATTCTTATACACCAGTAACAAACAAACAGGGAGTCAAATCATGAGTGAACTCCCATTCACAGTTGCTTCAAAGAGAATAAAATACCTAGGAATCCAACTTACAAGGGATGTAAAGGACCTCTTCAAGGAGAACTACAAACCACTCCTCAATGAAATAAAAGAGGACACAAACAAATGGAAAAACATTCCATGCTCATGGATAGGAAGAATCAATATCGTGAAAATGGCTATACTGCCCAAGATAATTTATAGATTCAATGCCATCCCCATTAAGCTACCAATGACTTTCTTCACAGAATTGGAAAAAAAACTACTTTAAAGTTCATATGGAACCAAAAAAGAACCCACATTGCCAAGACAGTCCTAAGCCAAAAGAACAAAGCTGGAGGTATCACGCTACCTGACTTCAAACTATACTACATGGCTATAGTAACCAAAACAGCATGGTACTGGTACCAAAACAGAGATATAGACCAATGGAACAGAACAGAGCCCTCAGAAATAATACCATACATCTACAACCATCTGATCTTTGACAAACCTGACAAAAACAAGAAATGGGGAAAGGATTCCCTATTTAATAAATGATACTAGGAAAACTGGCTAGCCATAAGTAGAAAGCTGAAACTGGATCCCTTCCTTGCACCTTATACAAAAATTAATTCAAGATGGATTAGAGACTTAAATGTTAGACCTAAAACCATAAAAACCCTAGAAGAACACCTAGGCAATACCATTCAGGACATAGGCATGGGGAAGGACTTCATGTCTAAAACACCAAAAGCAATGGCAAGAAAAGCCAAAATTGACAAATGGGATCTAATTAAACTAAAGAGCTTCTGCACAGCAAAAGAAACCACCATCAGAGTGAACAGGCAACCTACAGAATGGGAGAAAATTTTTGCAATCTACTTATCTGACAAAGAGCTAATATCCAGAACCTACAAAGAACTCAAACAAATTTACAAGAAAACAAACAACCCCATCAAAAAGTGGGCAAAAGATATGAACAGTCACTTCTCAGAAGAAGATATTTGTGCAGCCAACAGACACATGAAAAAATGCTCATCATCACTAGCCATCAGAGAAATGCAAATCAAAACCACAATGAGATACCATGTCACACCAGTTAGAAGGGCAATCATTAAAAAGTCAGGAAACAACAAGTGCTGGAGAGGATGTGGAGGAATAGGAACACTTTTACACTGTTGGTGGGACTGTAAACTAGTTCAACCATTGTGGAAAACAATGTGGCGATTCCTCAAGGATCTAGAACTCGAAATACCATTTGACCCAGCCATCCTATTACTGGGTATGTACCCAAAGGATTATAAGTCATGCTGCTATAAAGACACATGCACACATATGTTTATTGCAGCATTATTCACAATAGCAAAGACTTGGAATCAACCCAAATGTCCATCAGTGACAGACTGGATTAAGAAAATGTGGCACATATACACCATGGAATACTATGCAGCCATAAAAAGGATGAGTGTATGTCCTTTGTAGGGACATGGATGCAGCTGGAAACCATCATTCTCAGCAAACTATTGCAAGAACAGAAAACCAAACACTGCATGTTCTCACTCATAGGTGGGAATTGAACAATGAGAACACTTGGACACAGGAAGGGGAATATCACACACCGGGGCCTGTTGTGGGTGGGGAGAGGGGGGAGGGATAGCATTAGGAGCCCCATTTCTCCAGAGCTCTAAATTTATCTTTGGATTTCACTTTATCATAATCTTACATCTTTTGACTTCCATGTTTCAACCTCTTATCTTGATAGCTTTTAGCTTCTCTTTGCTTTCTAACAAGTTGTTTTACTCTGCCTTTTTCTTTTTCTGCTTTGTTTTTAAACTCTTAATGATGTGAAATACTCAGCCCAAATTTAACCTTTTTCCTTGTGTAACTATTTTAACTCATTTTAAAGATTTCTGGCCTTTTATTTTCTAGTCTATCTGTTTAGAAATTCCTTTTGCTCTCTTTTTTCTTTTAATTTCCATCTCACTATTTGTCATGTTCTGTGGCGATGAAACAAAATATCAGCCTGGGGACAGGTATGATGTTGAGAACCCACATTAACAAAAGAAAAATGAGGGGTTTTCTTATCCCAGATGCCACTCTGTATGTGTTTTACATTTCTCTCAATATATTTTCTAGCTTACTTGAAGATGACTTTGCAAAGACTCTCACCCTAGGAGACTCGGGAGACTTTTGGGTAGAATCTCCTAAGAGTCATGATGTGGTTTGGCTCTGTATCCCCACCCAAATCTCATCTTGAATTGTTACTTCCATAATTCCCACATGTTGTGGGAGGGACCTGGTGGGAGATAATTGAATCATGGGGGTGGTTTCCTCCATACTGTTCTTGTGGTAGTGAATAAGTCTCATGAGATCTGATGGTTTTATCAGGGGTTCCCACTTTTGCATCTTCCTCATTTCTCTCTTTGCCTACTGCCATCCGTGGAAGATGGGACTTGCTCCTCCTTGTCTTCCACCATAATTGTGAGGCTTCCCCAGCCACGGGAAACTGTAAGTCCAATTAAATCTCTTTCTTTTGTAAATTGCCCCATTTTAGTTGTGTCTTTATCAGCAGCATGAAAATGATCTGATACAGTAAATCGGTACCAGTAGAGTGTGGCACTGCTGAGAAGATACCTGAAAATGTGTAAGTGACTTTGGAACTTGGTAACAGGCCAAGATTGGAATAGTTTGGAGGGATCAGAAGAAGACAGGAAAATGTGGGAAAGTTTGGAACTTCCTAGAGTCTTGTTGAATGGCGTTGCCTAAAATGCTGGTAGCGATATGGACAATAAGGTCTAGGCTTAGGTGGTCTCAGATGGAGATGAGAAACTTGTTGGGAACTGGAGGCAAAGGTGACTCTTGTTATGTTTTAGCAAAGAGACTGGAAGCATTTTGCCTCTGCCTTGGAGATTTGTGGAACTTTGAACTTGAGAGAGATGATTTAGGGTATCTGGTGGAAAAAATTTCTAAGCAATAAAACATTCAAGAGGTGACTTGGGTGCCATTAAAAGCATTTAGTTTTAAAAGGGAAACAGAGCATAAAAGTTTGAAAAATTTGCAGCCTGACAATGCGATAGAAAAGAAAATCCCATTTTCTGAGGAGAAATTCAAGCAGGCTGCAGAAATTTGCATAAGTAACAAGGAGCCAAATGTTAATCCCCAACACAATGGGTAAAATGTCTCCAGGGCATGTCAGAGGTCTTCATGGCAGCCCCTCCCATCACAGGCCAGAGGCGTAGAAGGAAAAAGTGGTTTTGTGGGCCAGGCCTAGGGTCCCCATGCTGCGTCTAGCCTGCATACCAGGGACTTGGTGCCCTGCATCCCAGCCACTCCAACCATGGCCTGAAAGGTGCCAACATAGAACTTGGACCATGGCTTCAGATAGTGCAACCCACAAGCCTTGGCAGCTTCCATGTCGTGTTGAGCCTGCGCGTGCACAAAAGTCAAGAATTGAGATTTGGGAACCTCTGCCTAGATTTCAGAGGATGTATGGAAACTCCTGGATGCCTAGGCAGAAGTTTGCTGCAGGGGTGGGGCTGTCATGGAAAACCTCTGCTAGGGCAGTCAGGAAGGGAAATGTGGGGTCAGAGCCCTCCACACAGAGTTCCTACTGGGGCACTGCCTAGTGGAGCTGTGAGAAGAGGGCCTCCAGACCCCAGAATGGTAGATCTACCGACAGCTTGTGCCATATGCCTGGAAAAGCTGCAAACACTCAACACTAGCCTGTGAAAGCAGCCAGGAGGGAGGCTGTACCCTGCAAAGCCACAGGGGCAGAGCTACCCAAGACCATGGAGACTCACCTCTTGCATCAGCGTGACCTGGATGTGAGACATGGAGTCAAAGGAGATCATTTTAGAGCTTTAAGATCTGACTTTGGCACTGGATTTCAGACTTGCATAGGACCTGTAGCACCTTTGTTTTCATCAATGTCTCCCATTTGGAATGACTGTATTTATCCAATGCCTGTACCTCCATTGTATATAGGAAATAACTAGCTTGCTTTTGATTTCACAGGCTCATAGGTGGAAGGGACTTGCCTTGTCTCAGATGAGACTTTGGACTGTGGACTTCTGAGTTAATGCTGAAATGAGTTAAGACTTTGGGGGACTGTTGGGAAGGCATGATTGCTTTTGAAATGTGAGGACATGAGATTTGGCAGGGGCCGGGGTCGGGGGGAATGATGTGGGTTGGCTCTGTGTCCCCACCCAAATCTCATCTTGAATTGTATTCCCATAATTCCCACATGTTGTGGGAGGGACCTGGTGGGAGATAATTGAATCATGGGGGTGTTTTCCTCCATACTATTCTTGTGGTAGTGAATGTCTCATGAGATCTGATGGTTTTATCAGAGGTTTCCATCTCTGCATCTTCCTTGTTTCTCTGTTTGCCTGCTGCCATCCATGTAAGATGGGACTTGCTCCTTTTTGCCTTCTGCCATGATTGTAAGGCTTCCCCAGCCACGTGAAACTGTAAGTCCAATTAAACGTCTTTCTTTTGTACATTGCCCAGTCTCAGGTGTGTCTTTATTAGCAGTGTGAAAACGGACTAATACAAGCTCAAATCTTGCTGTTTAGACAGCATAGTGCACTTGCTGAGTGTTAGTCATTTATAGCTCATGTTACCTGGGCACTTTTGGAGAAGTCATGTTTTAAGATCAATTGTCTCCAAAGTTTACATCACTGGCTTGTAAGCAACCCATTGGAGTGGTTAGCACTGGGTAGCTTGGGAATGGAAGAGAGATGCCTCCCAGGCACTTCCTCTGGCCTGACGGTGTAAGGGTTGAGTGGAGAGAACAGGGGCAGCATTCTGACACCACATCTACATCTATTTGCTCCTCAGTGAGCAGTATCTCCGCCCTTCCTGGAGAAGATCATAGGAGCAGCTTACCTGCATATGATCCCCGCCACTCCATTTTCTTGTCTTTGTCATGAGAATAAGGAGAAACTGTCTATAGCAGAGGTGACTATGAACAGACTTTCTGGACAGGAGCAGATGTACCCCTGTTAGGGGCTTCTTTCAAACCATCAGGCCCTGCAGCTGGCAGTGGAGGCCTACCAGGAGGGCAAAATCTGTGGTTACCCCCACCTTCTGATATGTCTAAATTTCCTGGCCCTCACCATCTCCTGACCTCACAAAATCTACAGCATATAAAAGTGTAGTTGGAGGTAAAGAGGATTAATTCATAACTAAACTACTGGAAGAAGAACAGGATGTGGGAATCCCCCCTTATGCGCACATTAGCACTGCCTTCTTGTCACCTAAGCAAGTGGACTAGTGAGATATCCCACCTGAGGGCTGACGTTTTTCTTCAGAGTTTGACAACTGCACTGCATTAAAACGGGACTCTCTTTAGCAACAGCCACTCGGTTTTGAGTGTCTGTTATATGCAGATCTTAGCATCAGGTGCCAAGGAAGCCACGTGGTGTGTGAATTTTAGTCTTTGCCTTTGGGGACCTTACAGTGTAGTTGGTGATAGGAGAAATATGTAAAAGATAGTAATGTAGCTTACAAGGTCCTTACATCTTCAGGAGTTTCTCCTCCTTCCTCCTTTCTCTCACTAAACACCTCAGGTCAAATTTTGAGGTTATTTTCTCAAGGAAATCCTTCCTTCCTGGGTGAGCTAACACTGTTACCAACTTTCACCAAAGCCTTTTCTGACCTTTACCTTTGCACTTCATGATTTCCTGTATACTATTTCTCTCATTGGACAGTAAACTAGTTAAGAGCAGAGACTGACTAGTACACTGTTAGTGTTACCACCATTCAGTACAGTATAGAGACATGCTCACCAAACATATCTTAAATAAATGAATCAATTAATTAACAATAAGAGGTGCATATGTTACATGCAAAAAGCATAAAAGAGACAGCAATTTCCAAATAAATTTAGAAGGGAATGGGAAAAATGGGTATTAAGGTACTATAATAGAGTTGTGGAACTAGTGAAGTGGGAATGATCTGGCAATTTTTTGTGAACCTATGCACCTGGTACATACACATTCCTGTCTCATCTAGTGTCATGTTAAGGTTTAGGTGTGTAGTTCCTTGGTCAAAAGAAGTTGATAAGGGTTCATGAACATTCCTCTGGAGGAGACGGCATTGCGATTCTAACTGAGCTAAATACCTCCAGCCCCCACTCCCCTCTCTCTGGGTGTGTGTGTGTGTGTGTGTGTGTGTGTGTGTGTGATGGTGGCAACTGGGCCAGATGACCACTTTCAGCTCCATCATTACCACTTCCTAAAAGCCACTGCATTACTGCATATAGCAGTCTGTGGAGTGAAAGGACCTAACTGCCATGACCATCCAGCTTATGTTCTAGTGTGGGAGTCTGAGCACACATAAAGAAATATGTGCAGAAATATCCCTGAGCATAAGTGCCCCACTCTGTGAAACATTCACAAACAAGCACAGAGTAAAAGGAACACAGATATGAAAACAACCAGTGAGTAGCTGTCTCCACTGTATAATAGATCACATGAAAGGGAGGAAGAGACATGACTGGAGGTGTAAGGATCTCTTTGTAGGTCATGGTGCTAGTTTATGCATATTTCTTTTATCACCAACTACATGGAAGGTCCCAGAAGGCAGGAACTAAAACTTACACACCATGCAGCTTCCTTGACACTGAGTACTAAGACCTGTCTATAATAGGCACTCAATATCTGTTCCCTGCTGTAGAAGAGAATCCCATTTCTAGACCACATGGCAGAGGAGACAGTAAGGACATCTGGTGAGACACAGGCTGAGGGGACCCTGGACACAGTTCTAAGTGGGAGAAGAACCTGATTTTTGGAGAAGACTGGGGAGAGTCGTTCTATGGGGATAGTGGCAAGTATATTGTGTAAAGTATAAAAACATGGTGATATTGTGTGCAGGGTATGTGGTTAGAAGGACTGTAGGTAAAGGGGTTCCTTCTACCAAGCCATAAAAGGTGAATGGGGGTGGTTAATAAGAGGGCAGCTGCCAGTGGACAAGAAGGAGAAGATAAAGAAAAATCACAAATGATCACCCACTATTGGAAGTACTGCATATATCATAGAATATATTCTATATAGTTTGTGGATGTAAGGTTTGACTGGGAAGTTATGAGCTTTTATGTAACAACTGAGAGTCAAAGTTGGAAGAGTGGTTGCTTAGCAGGCTTCAATATAGTCTCTCTAACTTAATAAAATTGTATTGTGGATCTACTATGGGCTTGGTACAATGCAAATAGCTAGTAGATACAATGGTAATGCTGACATAGTTTTGCCTGCCACCTAACCTGAGGCTCTGCAACAGTGGGAGGGGAATGCATTAAGGGGCTCAAACTTCATGAAGAAGATTTTAAGAGAAGTAACTTAAAAAAAAAAAGTTTATTTTAGTTTCAAGGGTACATGTGAATGTTTGTTACATAGGTAAACTTGTGTCGTGGAGGTTTATTGTACAGTTTATTTCATCACCAAAGTATTAAGCCCAGTGCCCAATAGTTATCTTTTCTGCTCCTCTCCTTCCTTCTACCCTTCACCCTCAAGTAGACCCCAGTGTCTATTGTTCCCTTGTGTTCATGAGTTCTCATTATTTAGTTCCCACTTATACGTGAGAACATGCAGTATTTGGTTTTCTGTTCCTGCATTAGTTTACTGAGGATAATAGCCTCTAGCTCCATCCATGTTCCCACAGAAGACATGATCTCATTCATTTTTATGGCTGCATACTATTCCACAGTATATATATTCCACATTTCTTTATCCAATCTGTCATTGATAGGTATTTGGGTTGATTCCGGATTTTTGCTATTTGGAATGCCATGAACATTTGTGTGCATGTGTCTTTAAGGTAGAATGATTTATATTCCTCCAGGAATATACACAGTAATAGGACTGCTGGGTCAAATGGTTATTCTGCTTTTAGCTTTATGAGGAATTGCCATACTTTATGAGGAATTACAAAAAGTAAATTAGTTCTACAATGGTTGAACTAATTTACACTCCTACCAACAGTGTATAAGTGTTCCCTTTTCTTCACAGCCTTGTCAGCATCTATTATTTTTTGACTTTTTATTAATAGCCATTCTGACTGGTATGAGATGGTATCTCATTATGGTTTTGATTTACACTTTTGTCATGATCAGTGCTATTGAGCTTTTGTTCATATGCTTGCTGGCTGCATATATGTCTTCTTTTGGAAAGTGTCTGTTCATGTTCTTTGGCCACTTTTTAATGGGGTTGTTTTTCTCTTGTAAATTTGTTTAAGTTCCTTATAGATGCTGGATATCAAACATTTGTCAGGTGCATAGTTTGCACATATTTTCTCCCACTCTGTAGGTTGTCTGTTTACTGATGGTTTCTTTTTGCTGTGCAGAGGTCTTAAGTTTAATTAGATCCCACTTGTCAGTTTTTGCTTTTGTTGTGATTACTTTTGGTGTCTTTGTCATGAAATATTTGCCTGTTCCTATGTCCAGAATGGCATTGCCGAAGTTGTCTTCCAGGGTTTTTATAGTTTGGGGATTTACATTTAAGTCTTTAATCCACCTTATTTTTGTATATGGTGAAGCAAGGGGTCCAGTTTCAATCTTCTGCATATGGCTAGCCAGTTATCCCACCACCATTTATTGAATGGGAGTCTTCCCCCCATTGCTTGTTTTTTGCCAGCTTTGTGGAACATCAGATGGTCACAGGTGTGCAGGCCTTTATTTCTTTATAAATAAAGAAAAACAGAGAGAAGATTCAAACAAACGCAATTAGAAATGACAAGGGGGATATTACCTCTGACCCCACAGAAATACAAACAAGCATCATAGAATATTATGAACACCTCTATGCACATAAACTAGAAAATCTAGAAGAAATGGATACATTCCTGGATACATATACCCTCCAAAGACTGAACCAGAAAGAAATCGATTCCCCGAACAAACCAATAACAAGCTCTGAATTTGAATCAGTAATAGCCAACCAACCAAAAAAAAAAGCCCAGGACCCAGTGGATCTGCAGCCAAATTCTACCAGAGGTACAAAGAAGAGATGGTACCATTCCTACTGAACTAGTCCAAAAAAATTGAAGAGGAAGGACTCCTCCCCAGCTCATTCTATGAAGCTAGCATTATCCTGATACCAAAACCTGGCAGGGCAGAGATACAACAAAAAAAGAAAAGTTCAGGCCAATATCCTTGATGAATATCAATGCAAAATTTCTCAAAAAAAATTGCAAACTGAATCCAGCAGCACATCAAAAAGCTAATTCACCATGATCAAGTAGGCTTCCTCTCCAGGATGCAAGTGTGCTCAACAAATCAATAAATGTGATTCATCACATAAGCAGAACTAAAGACAAAAAACCACATGATTATCTAAATAGATGCTTTTGATGAAATTCAACACTCCTTCATGTTAAAAACTCTCAATAGCTAGGTATTGAAGGAACATACCTCAAAATAATAAGAGCCATGTATGACAAACCCACAGCCAATATCATACTGAATGGGCAAAAACTGGAAGGATTCCCCTTGAAAACCAGCACAAGACAAGGATGTCCTCTGTTACCACTTCTATTCAACATAGTATTGGAAGTCCTACCCAGAGAAATCAGGCAAGAGTAAGGAGTAAAGAACATTTAAATTGGAAGAGATAAAGTCAAACTACCTCTGTTTGCAGACAACGTGATTTTATATCTATAAAATCTCATAGTCTTGGCCCAAAAGCTCCTTGAGCTGATAAACAACTTTAGCAAAGTTTCAGGATACTCAATCAATGTATAAAAATCAGTAGCATTCCTATACACCAACAATAGCCAAACCGAGAGCCAAATCAGGAAGGCAATCCCATTCACAATTGCCACAAAAAGAATAAAATACTTAGGAATACAGCTAACCAGGGAGGTGAAACATCTCTAAAATGAGAATTACAAAACACTGCTCAAAGAAATCAGAAAAGACACAAATGGAAAATATCCCATGCTCATGGATAGGAAGAATCCATATTATTAAAATGGCCATACTGCCCAAAGCAAATTACAGATTCAGTGATATTCTTATCAAACTGTCAATGACATTCTTCACAGAACTAGAAAAAAAAAATCTATTTTAAAATTCATATGGAACCAAAGATGAGCCCTAATAGCCAAGGCAATCTTAAGCAAAAAGAACAAAGCTGGATGCATCATGTTACCCAACTTCAAGCTATACCACAGGACTACAGTAACCAAAACAGCTTGGTACTGGTACAGAAACAGACACACAGACCAATGCAACAGAAGAGAAATAAAGTCACACACATACGACCATCTGATCTTTGATGGAAGCTTCTTGTGTTATTTGAAAAGGGCAGTCACCTGCTTGCATGATGTGTGAGGAAGACAACTTAACTGTGGAGTCCAGATTGGATTGGAGAAGGAAGTAGTTGAGCTGTGAACTGACCATGTGCTGCCACAGTCCTCAGGAAGAGTGTAGCATCTGGCTTTGGGTGAGGAGAGAGACAGGAAATGACTAAAGAGATGATTTCAATTCTACTTTGATGTGGTGACACTGAGTAATGTGGACAGAGAGGGGGGAAAGGCAACCATGCAGTTCTCATCCTCACAAGACTAGTCTCCTAAAGGGGCCTCCAGCAGCTGTTTAGTAGAAGCAGCACTAGCCAGGCATCTGATACATGGCTCCACTCCTGGCTGTTGGAACTTAAGAAAAATAAGTTTACTACAACCCTAGCTTATTTATCTTAAGAAGAGGCTGTTCCAGCCTTAAATGGTCTATGATTTACAATAGTACTTTGGTGAGAAATGTATGTGTTGGGTAACATAAATTAATGATATACTAAATTATACCGTTGATGGCCATAAGGACTGAGATTTGTACACTGCTTTACACTTTGCAGAGTGTTTTTGCATGTATTATTTAATTTGATCTTTACCCAAACCACTGAGATAAATATAAATACTTCATCCATATTTTATAAATGAGGAAACAGAGACTTCGAGCCTTATCCTAAGGCTACAGGGAAGTAAGTGGCAGAGCCAAGACTCAAACCCTCCAAAATCTTGACCTTCTCTGATATGTGGGGACTTAAAGGTCTCATTTATTTATCATCAGCTGTGAATGCTTGCTGCATGGAGGACTGCATTAGACTTTATACTATTATGATTGTTTCAGGTCACTTCTTTATTCTTTGACTCACTTGTTAATCATACATTTACTGATCAACTACTATGTGCTAGGCATTGGGAATACAGCAATGAATAGAGCATGGTCCCTACTCAGAAGGACCCAGTCTAGTGAAAGAAGCTATGATTGGAAAGTAAAAAAATATTTACAATACAGCATGCTAAGCATCCTATCTCTGAAGCATGAATGAAGAAATGCTGTTAAATGGTATATGTCTAGCTCTATTTTAGAGCTTTGTATATTCTGTTTTAGCACATATGGTATTTGTCTAGCTCTATTTTACTTGGGGATAGCACCATCTCATTACATTCGCAGATAAAACCTTTGACAAATGGTTCAAGACCCCTCTCCTTGGTCAAGGCTCTTCTGACTTCAGGTCACCATACCCTGTTGTTCTTAGAACCCTAGTACACTCTCTCCTGTCACCATCTATGGTGTATTAATTTTGTTCATTCATTGCTTAGTATATATTTTCAGTACTTCTTTAGAGAACATTAAGGTAGATACACAGTAGTTTTATCAGGTGAGTACCATAGGTAATATTTATTATTCATTCATAGCACTAGATCTGAACATGATAGTCAATCAATAAACATTTGTTTGATTGATTGAGGTCCCCAGATTAAGAATCCACATGGTTGAGAGGTATCAAAATGAATCTTCTAAAAGTACTTCCATTAAACCAAGAAGGTGAATTGAAGAGCAGCTACAAAGCTTCCCTAGAGTGTTTCAATTTGATAAGTGTAATCCACAACCCCACCCTTGATCCCCCTCCATCCATAGTGTCAGGGGCTGCAACAAGCACATTCAGATTGTGCAAGCTCACTGTTGTTGGGGAGAAAGGCAGACTTTGACTCTTTAATGTCATTTTGTGAAAAAGATCTTGATCCAGCAGGGAAGATGTTAAGAACCAATAAAAAAAATTTATTGTTGGTATTTTTACCTGCATCCTGTTTCTGGCTGTGCTGCTGCCTTCTGAAGAGCCTTGGCACATATGCTACTTCTAAGTGCCAGTTTTCCCATCTGTAAAATAATCCCTGTCCTTGATCCTCAACTCACAGGGGTGTTTGGAAGCCTAGGGAGGTGATGTCTGTGCTGTGAGTGCAGGTTTCTGGACAAAAGGCATTGTATAAATAAAGGATCTCACTTCTATTTATAATGTACACAGCAGTTCACAGATGTTTAATGCCCTGTCCCCTTTCCTTGTGTCTCTTCACCCCAAAGTCTCACCTCTGCTGGTACCCAGAAGTACAACCATTCTGATCTACCTGTAGTCAGATTAATTGAACAGGACTCATTGAAATCCCAGCTAGTTTACACAGCCTGCCTGTCCTTCGGGGCTCTTGCAAGCTCTTCTTTTTATTGAGAAAGGGAAAAAAGACATCAGTTGGGATGGCAGCTCCTTGGTTCCTTTATCAGGTCAGCTTTTTCCTGAAGGGTCTCCTTGCCCCTCAAGGCATCTCCTCATCTGAAACTCGCTTCACACTGTGATGGCTGGATGCAAGGATGCTCTTGTTCTGTTGCCTTGGCAACAGCTTCTGTTTGTTGATAACAAAGTTTACTGTGTGTTTGTTGTTGCTTTCCCCTCTGCCTCGTAGTACAAGAGGGGTGAATAAACTGTGTGGATTAGGCGAAACAAAGGAAGCCATCTGGTAAATGACAGAAAGAGGAAAGAGGAAGGACAGAGAACCTCCAGAAAGGCCCCTGTTGGGTCTTTGGGGGCTACAGAGTAGTTATGCATTTAACAAAAGCTATTAAAACCAGGAAGCATGTTATCTAGAACTTAAAGGCAGGTAAATAAAGACCTTGACATGATAGACCAATTCCTATGAGAATCATAAGAACAGGGGACTCCAGAGAAAGTACTGAAAATCTCTTCAGGGTAGACTGGACAACCACATTTCACATGTTTTCCTCATCCTCAATGAACTTAGATGCTATGGATCCACTGATATTTACTAATGGCCTACTCAGAGCAAGGCTGTATGACTGACAGTACAATTTGGCAAAAACCTTCCTTAGTGTCCACATATCACATGCAACCTGAAAGCACAAGTATATTCAAATGATTTTACTTAACATTAGCTTAGTATATATCCTTATTTTTATTTTTCTTAATTTGGAAGACTTGGCATAGTTGCGTCAAAAAAGACAACTTCAAGACTTGTGAGTCTGAGAAACAGGAGCATTCTGATCCATTTCTGACAAGAAGAGCTAACTATCCTAAATACATATGCATCCAATACAGGAGCACCCAGATTCATAAAGCAAGTCCTTAGAGACCTACAGAGAGACTTAGACTCCCACACAATAATAATGGGAGACTTTAACACCCCACTGTCAACATTAGACAGATCAACGAGACAAAAGTTAAAAAGGATATCTATCCAGGAATTGAACTCAGCTCTGCACCAAGCAGACCTAATAGACATCTACAGAACTCTCCACCCCAAATCAACAGAATATACATTCTTCTCAGCACCACATCACACTTATTCCAAAATTGACCACATAGTTGGAAGTAAAGCACTCCTCAGCAAATGTAAAACAACAGAAATTATAACAGTCTCTCAGACCACAGTGCAATCAAATTAGAATTCAGGATTAAGAATCTCAATCAAAACCACTCAACTACATGGAAACTGAACAACCTGCTCCTGAATGACTACTGGGTACATAACGAAATGAAGGCAGAAATAAAGATGTTCTTTGAAACCAATGAGAACAAAGACACAACATACCAGAATCTCTGGGACACATTTAAAGCAGTACGTAGAGGGAAATTTATAGCACTAAATGCCCACAAGAGAAAGCAGGAAAGATCTAAAATTGACACCCTAACATCACAATTGAAAGAACTAGAGAAGCAAGAGCACATACCTTCAAAAGCTAGCAGAAGGTAAGAAATAACTAAGATCAGAGCAGAACTGAAGGAGATAGAAACACAAACAACCCTTCAAAAAATCAATTAAATCCAGGAGCTGGTTTTTTGAAAAGATCAACAAAATTGATAGACCGCTAGCAAGACTAATAAAGAAGAAAAAAGGGAAGAATCCAATAGACGCAATACAAAATGGTAAAGGGGATATCACCACCGATCCCACAGAAATGCAAACTACCGTCAGAAAATACTATAAACTCCTCTACACAAATAAACTAGAAAATCTAGAAGAAATGGTTAAATCCTGGACACATACACCCTCCCAAGACTAAACCAGGAAGAAGTTGAATCCCTGAATAGGCCAATAACAGGCTCTGAAATTGAGGCAAGAATTAACAGTCTACCAACCAAAAAAAGTCCAGGACCAGATGGATTCACAGCCGAATTCTACCAGAGCTACAAGAAGGAGCTGGTACTATTCCTTCTGAAACTATTCCAAACAACAGAAAAAGAAGGAATCCTCCCTAACTCATTTTATGATCCACTTCAACTGCTAAGCTTTGAAACCTGCATACGTAAGTTACTGTTAATTCTTTGTGTTGTCACCAAGTACAACTCTTACACTGCAACAAGAGCAAGGTGGGTTGAGTGGGGATAAATTAGTTTGAATGTCAACTACAGGTACAAAAAATGTACACTTATAGCTCTTTCATCCTTTTATTCATGCATTTATCACATAATTATTGGATTCTGATTATTTGTCTAGTGTACAAGGCACTAGGGGAATAGTAGTGAAGCAAACAGTAGAACATATCTGTCTTTATAGATGCTATAATCTCTTCCAGTCCCGTAATCAATGTTGATGCTCACATATGTGCTTCTGGTATTAGCAGAAATTTGATGTAGGTTATAGAGTTGCCACCCCAAAAGTTTACTGTAAAATTACACAACTTCAGAAGAGAAAGAGTCTTCAGATACCATTATCTCCAACCTCATATTTAAAGCAAAAATTTGTTTCAAGCATCCCTTGAGGTGCTTACCACCTTCTACCTATTCCTTCATCTCTCACTTATTATCTAGCAGCAACTCTACTTAAAGAACACTCCCAAATCCATCTGCCCACATCTGTTATCTGTCTCAGTCTAATAGTCTCCTAGCTGGTCTCTCTGCTTCCATTCTTTTCCTCCTTCAAAATCCATTCTCTACACAGCTGACAGAGTGATCTTTTAAAAATGCAAATCAGATAATGTCTTCTCTTTTTAAAACCCTCTGAAGGTTCTCAGCTGCACTTAGATTAAAATTTTAACTTTCCACCTTCCCCATAAGCCCCTGACATGCTTAGGTCTTCACCCACTTCTCTGACCTCACTTGCCTGCCATCCCGGCACAGCACTCATTACTACCTGGGGCATAATTGCATGACTGATTATTTCTGTGACTGCCCCTAACCACTACCACCACCACACACACACACACACACACACGAAAACACACACTAAAAACTAAGCTCCTTGGCAGCCATTGCTTTGTCTGATTTATTTCTACTTATTAAAAAAAAAAAGTCTTGTAGAGCATTCGTAATTATTTGTTAAATTTTTAAAAATCCAACATTTTTAATGCCTCTTTTCGTGACAAGAACTATCTGTATTATAAGGGTCCCCAATGTATATATTAAGAGTTTATTTAGTTTTTTCATATATTGTGCAAAATTTTCATTCCACTTACATGAAATTTCCTATCTATAAGCTCTTTAAATGTTGCATGGAACCTCTATGCCTTACTACATTTTTTGTTTTCCAAGCGAAACACTAGCAGTTGCTTTAACCATTTGACCTGTCGTGATTTTCAAATTCTTCCCTCTCTCCTTTTCTCTTGAAAACTACCAGTTTGCCTAGTTTCCTCTTAAAATGTAGAGATTGGTTTAGTTATATATCACAGCTATCTAGGGAAGACAAGATGAGTCAATTAACAGGAAACATTTGGCTGGTGAAAAAGAAACTTGATCCAATGTTATAAAATGTCTGTTGATCACTTACATGAAACTAGTTTAGTGTCTGACCAATTAAACCTAATTGAAGTCTCTGCTCTGCCAAGTCAAGTACACCTTCCACTGGATTTTAAGCAATGAACTGATGTGCATGTAGGAGAAGGAACTGCAACCAATCCTCTATTCTTAACTGGTCTGAATACATGCTGGTGCTCAATAAATATGATATCAAAATAATTATAATAAAATTATGTGAAATCCAAGATGTGGTAATTAATGAAGAAGTATTTGAACTGTCAGTGGCATCTTGAGCCCTAAAGGGAAAAATAATAACCTGACAATATAAGTGAAATATGAGATCAACCAATTAATTAGCAGAATAATTTAATCTGATGCTCTGAAAGTAGGCCAATTAAAATTCACTGTTACTATTTACCATTGATTAAGCAAGGTGCTAGATCCTGAACACAGTTTGAAAATAGACCTATTCCTACCCTCAGGGAACTTAAAGCTAATTTAAGCAGCTGTATATGAAAGGACAAAGGAACAGGAGGTGTGGTGTTGATTGGATTTACTTACTGGAGCTCCTTCCTCTGGGGAAGGAGCAGCGGAAGGCTGTCATCACCTCTGCACTCTTCCAACCTTCTCTTCTGCTCATTCACCAGCTCCATCCTCATCTAACCTACACTGGAGATAGGCGAGGTAAAGTTAGGACAGAGAAATTATTTAAAACAAAAACAAAACAAGCTTTCCAGAAAATGTGAAATATTCTACACTTGTGCTAGTTAGTGGAAAAGAGGAACCCAGATATAATTAGTGCTTTTGATAATTTATTAGGAATAATTTATCAGCCACTAATGAAACAACAATAACAATAAATACAGAAACAACTGAAACCATCTTGCCTTCCAGCTTACTTAAGGGAATGCGTGTACCCACTCAAATTTAATGACGATACAGGAATAAACCACAAAGTAGCCCATTAACTGCTCATTTAACTTGAATGAATTCTGATCTCTGAAATAAATAATAAGAGTCTAAATGCATTTATAATTTGCAAAATGTTCTTTAACTTGTCGTTAAGCCTTCTCCTTGTGAAATACTTGAGTGCTATGGTCTCCCCTCCAAGACCTCTGTTCACGGTGTTGGCTGAACAACATTTCGGTATCATAACAATGTCCTTGAAAAGAGAATTCCCTATTCCTTCCATCTTACTAGAAGGAAAACAGGAAAGGAACCTCCTTTCTTTTCTTTTCAGAACTGCATGTATACTGTTTGGACACTGAATTGCCTTTCTAGGAGTTCCATAGATTGTGTTGAAATATTTATCCTGTTCTTTTCTCCTTGGGAAGCATCCGCATTCATATGGAAGATGTTGGTGACGATTAATTCTGGCTGTACACTAAACAAAGCTCTCCGTCTCAAAAGAGACTCACCCAAGGTGTAGGACTGACAACCATCACACTTTCATTAGAGCATTCATCAATGTAATAGGCCAAAATAGACGCTAATTTGCCAGAATGTGTTGTAGGCTGTGCAAACACACTAAAATATTGTGCTTTAGCACAAAAGAGCTCTGGATTCATCTACTAAAGCTATTACCAACCCACAGAACAACATTTACCAACATCTATGTTCCACTTACATGTTCATGATTCTGAGTTAAGAAGTACAGGTTTGCCTAAACCAATTGCACTGCCCATGGCTTGAGCAGATTTCTTGATATGTATTTCCATGAAAACAGAATGGTAACACTAATGAACGCTGTGAGTAATTGGGCTCTTAATAAAGTTTAGTAAAGCTAAGTGCTCTCCATGCATTATTTCATTAAATCCTCACAACTTACCAGGTAGACATTACCGTTAATTCCTATTTTATAGAGATAAAGAAATTGAAGCCTAAAAGTTACATGGTAATTATCAGAGAAAAATGCTTAAGCCCAAGCCTGTCTGTTATGTTCTCCTTCCTGGGAACCTGTGTGATTTATTCTTCCTTGGGAATAATGTGCTAGGATATAAAGGCCAGAATCATTGCTAGAACATACATGTTTTTGACAACATACATGTCATTGCTCTGACATGTCAGCACGCTTAGCCCTTGTGTCCACTGACTTAATCTCTGCTTAAATCTTCGTATGCATTGTACATGATTATTCTAACAATTTTACAACAAATTTCTGAACCTCAGGGTGCTAACATCTCCATGGTGATCACTCTTTCTCCACTGTGTCCATAGTCACATTTGTACTGTGTGATAACATCTAGTTAATTGAGTTAACTTATATCATTTTCCTCATCAGCCTAGTCTAAAATTAGTCATTTGAACCTCTACCTCTGCTCAGAAAGAAGAAATAGAGAAGAAAATCGAGGTTTTTTTTTTTTTCTGACAGTTGCTATGTATCACTTTCTTTGTCTTGAGACTTAAAAAAATAAAGTTTGAAATTGTAGCAGATTAAGAACTCTGGACTAAATCTATTTTTCCTCTGCAGAGTTTTCTCTCTTTCTTGAAATTTCTTGGGGCCTCCTATTTATTTAGTGTTGCAAAGTCTCGTTTAAAGTCTGGCTGCCCTAAGTAACCTGTACAAAACCCTTCTCTACTTTAGTTCCCCAATCCAGTGACCAAGGGCCACACAGCCGTAGGGAAGCTTTTGTTTGCTTTTTACCTGGCACTCATGATTTTATATTTCTTCCCACTTGGAAGGGAAAGGTCTAGGGGACAGATGACACGGAACATCATAGTAATTATCTGAGTGTTTGGGGCCAGTGAGCTCACTGTGTACATAGGTGACAGTGAGGAAGAGATTTTGCCTAACCTGACCCAGACCCCTTTCTCTAGAATGACCCTGGTTCCTTTGTCATTCTAACTGGGGGTGTTCTGAGGGCTGGAGAGATGACGTGATTGATCACAAGGCTAAGATCAGAAACCTGTTCTCCTAACTTCTGCCTCATCCACTTTTTTGGCCTTTTCACCATACTGTTTATCTGAGCTAAATTCAAGAAATCCAGACTGTGAAAAATAATGACCCTTAACTGAACCTAAGAGAAAAGTCTTCAATGATCAAGTATACCGGGCACACCCTTACCACCATTTAGGTAGCCAGATAACCAAGGAATGCTGCTGGGGCACAGGAAGGCACTCACCAGTCATCATTCTGATTGACAGACACTCCTCCCTGGCCTGGTGAGTTTTATAGACAGAGTGAAGTAGAGCACCAAGGTAATTACTTCAATTATGCAAATCAATGACCCAAATAGGAACTTCCTTTTGTACAGAGTCCTAGCATTCACAAGCCTGGTCAGCTGCTCAAACGACTAAATTTTACCTGGTCTCATTAACATGTAATCCTTAAAATGCATGTTCACCCAACTAATGTCATAGCTTGGTCTCTGCAAATGGAATTCTTCCCAAATGTGTAAGTGGTTCTTACTAGTTTAAAAAGTTTTAAAGGCACAGTAAGTACTTTATACATAGTCTGTTGACCATTAATAGTTCTACAAAATGGAAGTCAGTAGAGAGGACCGTTCAAGTGCAGATGGCACAATTATTGACTGCCAACCTGACTCTTCCTTCTGCAGGATTGCTGCCCCTTTGCCAACCCCACTGTGGTTTGAGGAAGCTGACATATATTCTTGATTCTTTGGTGTGGTATTAGGAAAGGGAGATACTCCAAGCCACATCTTCATACCCAGAACAATGCATGAGGTTGAGATACTGCCTGATTAGTAAAACAAAATTGAAACTGGCCTTATATTTGCTCCTGAAATTGATAGTTGGGTTCTGACTTTATTTTTGCCTCCTCACTTAGTTTCTTGTAATATTCACCCACCTACGCCAATGGCTTCCTCTTTTCCTAAATGCAATTTCATGATGAAAATTTGAAAATAATATGAGAGCAGCTGATTGTCAGGGAAGGCAGTTGCCGCTGCCTCTTTCTTCTTAGAGATATGTTAATAAAACACTATTGAATGTTTTTGTTTTAAATAGCCAGAGAGAAAGATGCATATGTAAGGAAATTGATATGTCAGATATGTAATATACAATTATACCATGTTAATAAAATGTATATAGTTTAAATTTATATACATTATATACATAATGCATATTATATTTAAATATACAATGCAGGATTAGGAAAACTTAACAACATATTTTAGAAAATTGAATGTGCACTTTTAAAAAGCCTATAATTTTTGTACCTATGAAATACTTCAGAAAGTTAATTTTCTCTACAAACTGCAGTAATTGTAACAAGAATATCCTAATATGACTTAGAAGCTCCCGAACAACTTCCATATATTGAAACTTGGTTCTGAAATAGGATTTTAGGCTGTCATTTTCATAAATGAGATTATATTTTGTGCATAGTTCTGTTTTTAATAATTTTTAAATATGAAATTAATATAAAAATTCCATTGAAATTTTTTTAAGGGCAAAGGCACTACTTCTCTTCATCTGATTGCTTCACTCCATAAAATCTTCTGAGCACTTCATCTAGGCATTGCATTTTCCAGCAGCCGTATTACTGTTACTCTGTTAATGTATTTTACGAAGACAACAATACTAAGTATACAGATTTGCTATAGGCTGGAAGTTGCCATCTAGGAACAATTAATTGAACGGCAAGTAATATCTTGTTTCTGAAAACATCGTAAATGCTGTTAAAGCATCATTTCTGAGTTTGTCTGTGAGGGTGTTTCTGGAAGAGACTGGCATTTGAATCAATGAACTGAGTAAGAAAGATCCACCCTTACCCAACCTGGCAGGCACCATCCAATTAGCTGAGGGTCCAGATAGAACAGAAAGGCAGAGGAGAGATGAATTATCTCTTTCTCTTCTGGAACTAAGACAACCTTCTTCTCCTATCTTTGGACATCAGAACTCCAGGTTCTATGGCCTTTGGACTCTGCAATTTATGTGAGCAGTGCCCCCAGTTCTCATGCTTTCAGCTTCAGACTGAGAGTTACACTGTCTTCTCCTCTGGTTCTCAGGCCTTCGGACTTGGACTGAGCCATCCTACTGGCTTCCCCGGCTCTCCAGTTTGCAGATGGCCTGTGTGAGACTTCTCAGTCTCCATAATCCTGTACATTATTTCCTCTAATAACTAACTTCCTTCCTTCCTTCCTTCCTTCATCTTCCCTTCCTCCTTCCCTTTCCTTCTTCCCTTCTTTCTTCCTTTCTTATCTCTTCTTCCCTTCCTTCCTTTTTCCCCTTTCTCTCTTCCCTCCTTCCCACCTTCCTCCTTTTTTATCTTTCTCTCTCTTCCTCCCCCACTCTCTTTCTCTCTCTTTCTTTCCTTTTCTTTTCTCTTTTCTTTTCTTTCTATTGATTCTGTTTCACTGGGGAACCTTGACTAATATAGAGCCCTTGGAATAATTTTATTTTCTTCCTGCCTCCCAGATTGCCCTTTCTCAGCATATTTTACTTCTACCCACATGAAATTAGATGTTGCCCTCAAGAGTCTGTCTATGTCTCCTTCTTTTCTTTTTCCTTATGTTCTTCCTTAGTAATCTTAAGCTCACTCAAGGCTATTTACTATTATCTTATGTAGAGCTTTATCCTTCTCAGTCTTCAGGGCCAAACTTTCTCTAAATTCATTTTTTTTTTTTATTTCCATGATGGGCAACTTCATGCATCCCAAACTAAGCATATCACTTATTCCAGAAAAGTTTGCCACTGTTCTGTGTTCTTTATTCAGGTTACTATCAGAAGATTTTCTCAGACATTTAGATTTAAAACTTTTGAATCATCCTTGACTTTTCCCCCCTTGGCCTGGCACATCTAATCATTTGGCGGTCTCTCAGCTAACTCCCTGTTTTCTTTCACTCCCTTCCTATCCACCCAACTAAACATTCATTCTCTTCTCACCTAGGTTATTAAAATGGTCTCCTAACCATCCTTTCTGCCTTCATTCTCACCAACAAAGACTACACACTAAATTGCAAAATACCCATTTCTGATCATATCTCTCATTGACTAAGGTTGTTAAGGACACACATAATCTAACAACGAAGGATCACAATGCTCAGGTTATATTTGAAGCCTCTCCTACTTACCTTTTCAATATCAAATCAAATACCCACTTTTATTTACCCTTTACCCCATGAAGCAGACTCATTTGCTGCTTCCCCTAGACATCTAGAAGTTTTCTCTCTTTTTTGATTAGAAAGCCCTTGTTCTGCACATTGAAACATGACCTCTCCTTTAGGATCCAACCAGAAGTCAGCCGCCTTCACACAGCCTCACCTTGTGTTGTGCTTTTCTCACTGTCATTTGTCTTGTTCCCTCCCCAACCTCATGTATTACTGAAAGGTAATTCTCTCTCTTCTGAATTTACACTTAATTTTTTAATTAACCAACTTCTCTGTGTTTTTCCGTTTATAATCCCATGGCATTTTACCCATAGCTCTTAGGGCAATTATGCACTTTGCATTGATTCTAGAGATGTTCCTCCATAAATATCTGGTGGATGAATGAGTACAGCCTTTATAGATTTTTTTTCCTCTAACAAGTCTGATTTCACAGACTCTAAGTCAATTGAAAAAATATTATACGTGAAGTGAATTTATGTAAGCTTGCAACAAGTTATTTTAAAGGATAATTTGAAAGGGTGCTTATTTCTGGTGCAGGATTGCAATTCTTTATATAACTATAAAAAGAAAAAATAAGCTGGTGATGGGATAGTTTTTGTGATCTATTCTTACAGAATATTTTAGTCAAAACTTTGTATAATAAGGCAGAGGGTGAGCTCAGCACAATTAATAGCAACAGCATCAATAATTTAATAAGCACTATTCACTCAGAACCAAATATGTGCCAGAAACTGTTCCATATAATATGTACATATTATTTCTATTTTTACATTTTACAGATTTGCAAATTGAGGCTTAAAGAGATTAACTTTAATTCTCTAACTACTCAAGCTTAACATTTAAAATCCATACTTAAGTCTTATTTTTCTGGATCAGAATCTACCCACCATATTACTCCAGGAACCTCCCTTTTCCCTTGTAAATTCTGTTCCATTTTGGGCCAACCCATGGTTTGCCTCTGCTGTGTTAGTGTGAAGTCATTTTTTTCCACACATTGTGGTGGTAGTTCCCAGATGTCTGAAAAGATGAAGTTATCAGTGCACGAGCAGCCAGGGCTTTTCTTCGTGTTGATTCACCTTAGGAAACAGCCCAACAATGCCTGCAACTGGAAGTCATGTGCATTAGCACAGCTCTGCCTCAACCACGAGCCCAGGACACAGAGCTGTGCACCAAGCATGACTCTTTCTGTTAATATTAATTGGCATATTTTACCTTAACATATTAAATCTTAGAAGCGTAGTCACTGTCAAACAAAAACGTCTACACTGACCTGTTACAATGGAAACTTCCATCATAAGAGCCACTCTTTGGAGCTTTGCGAGTTCACTGTTATATTATATAAGCTTACTTGAGGGAGTTCCCTATGGGTAATGTAGTAAGAATAAAAAACTTGGGGTTCAAATCGTGACTCTACTGCTTAGGAGCTATATGGCTTCTCGGGGTCAGTTTCCCTGTTTCTGTAATAGGTGGGCAGAGGGGTAAGGAAGGAGATAACATCTATTTTTAAAAATGGTGTGAGGACTGTAGGAAACATATGGACCTGGTATAGATGAAATGCCCCCAAAATGGTAGTTATTACTGTTATTACTCTCACAGGAAATTCCTATCCCTTAGCAGAAGAAAGGGTTCTGTATTAGTTTCCTGTGGCTTCTGTAACAAATTATAACAAACCAGGTGGCTTAAAACAACACAGTTAGCTCTTGCACAGTTTTGGAGGCCAGAAGTCTGAAATCAACCTGTTGGCAGGTTTGTGCCTCCTCTGGAGGCCCCGAGGGGAAATCCATTATTTTCCTCTTCCACCTTCTGGTGGCTGCTGGCTTGCCTGACTTACGCCCACATCACTGCAGTCTCTGCGTCCAGGGTCACCCTACCTCCTCCTCTTCTGTGTGCTCTTCTTCTGCCTTCCTCTTAGAAGGACACCACTCACTTAGGACCCACTCATTTAACTCAGAATGATGTCCTTATCTCGACATCTTTAACTTAATTACATCGGCGAAGACTCTTTTTCCAAATAAACTAGCATTCACGGGTTCTGGGATTAGGATGTGAACATGTTTGTGGGAATGTAAACAACTCAACCCACTACAGGTCCTGAAGGATTAAGTTTTTTGTTGATTTTTGGAGGTAGGTGGAATGCATGCGTGGTACACAGGATGCTGAGTGGGATAATGCAGTGATGTTATTGACAACCAGGGGGCAGCATACGAGGCCAAAACAGATTCTGAGAGTGGGACCAAGGCTGAGGAAACCAGAGAAACAACCTGGAACAATAGGAGATGCAGGAGGCCTGGGTTTGGGGAGATCTAGGCTCTGGGTGTGGTCTTTACCCCAATTCATAGTGTAACAGAGGGCAAGACATCTGTACGGGCCTGTTTCCCCGTATACAAAATGAGAAGGTTGGACCAGAGCAGGGATTTTAAATTGACTGCTTGCAGGCTGAATGCAACATGCCTATGTATATCAATTGTATCATTTAAAAATCTGAATATTTTTAAGTTGGCAGCCATCATATAAAAATTAGTATAACTTCTCTCTAAAATTAGATGTAACAAGCACTGGACACACAGTGTCTGATGCTGCTGATGTGTTGGAGGGTGACCGTGCTGTTGGCCTGGCACGAGGCTTGTTTACCACCTTGCCCGCCACACTCCATTGTCTTCTGACATTGTGGTTGACTGCAAGTCCCTTTTATCATCCCCTCACACTGCAAATTCCCTGATGGTCAAGACATATTTGTCCGTATCCAGGTTTCTATCAATAGTGAGATCCAGGTGGATGATTTTTTCCTATACCTAGTTGGGTTCACTCACTTACATAACCTGCATGAGGCCTCTGGAGTTCTGCCTTTGTGACCCCAAGTCAGAAGACTAAGACCACTGTTCATCTCTGGGATGCCAATGACCTCAGGGCCAGAAGGGAAGGTGGGGGGTGGTGCTGGAGACTAGCTTAATCTCTGTCTGCAAATAACTCTCCCTGTGTCCACTCAGGTATATGAGTCTACCTGTCTTAGGACTACTTCACGATTCATAAGACAATGTTCTGGCAACTCTTATTGCTCCTTTCCCCAATTTTCTCAGTCCTCAGACTTCTTTCCCTCATGTCTCTGTACACATCCATGTGACTCCTGCTATAGGACCTTTTACCCTTCAGTTCCTGCCATTGAGTCCCCATCCTGTGGTTTGTTTTTATTTTTTTGGTAGCAGCGTCTCCTTCATCCTAGACTTTCCTGTTCTCTCCTGCATGATTCATGACTTAGTTCTGCAGAGCATTTTTAGAGCCTTGTTTGCAACGGAAGAGAACTAGGGAAACTAAGCAGCATATTGTCTTCAATCTGGTCCCTCTCATAAGGGGTCTAAGCTAATTCTTACAATTGTAATCCTGCAGTAATCGACCATCTGAGAAGACAGTCTCTCTCTCAGTGAGAGCCTCCTATGACTTAGGAAAGAGTCATGTGCCCAGGTGTTCCTAGGACTGAGCTTGCCTGCCCACCCTTCACAGAAGCTGCCCACACCCAGTCCCCTGATCTCAAGGTCTCATTGTTACTTGTGCTTACTCAGAGTCCCTGACACAGAAGAGTGATGCCATCTCATCTCCCCACCTTCCCAACAAATTTTAAACCTCTAGGTGCTGCTACCAGCTTGTCTGGAAGGTGGGGTTCTAATAATGACAATCAGCTAAGTATGCAAACAAAAGAGAGGGGCAAGGTCTCTCCCAAGTAGAAGAAGCCCTGCTTTTTATTTGTGTGTGTGTGTATGTGTGTGTGTGTTTCTAAACTTCCCAACAGCTATTAAGCTAAGAAAGTTTTAAACATATATGAAAACTACAGAAACGCTTTCTCTCCTTTGAATCTTTAGCTCTGTGCAGTTCAAGTCAACAAAGAGCTAGTGGTGTCTCCTTGGTACCTTGGCTATGCTTGTGTTCAGTCTTGAGGCAACAAAATGTGGAGATAATGCTAGCTTTATAGTAAGGGTACACGTGATCAGCAGGGAAACAAGCACAGCTCGAAAAGGCAGAGCAGAAGGAACAGTTTGGTACGTAAAGAGGAAGGTGGATTGAGAGGCAGGAAAGGATGATTGAGGCGGAAAATGACATTCTTGCTGGTTCAGTTTGGAGATGATGACAGTCCCAAGGTTTCTGCAGACTACATGGACAGGAAATACTTCTTAAAGACCCACGTGGTTCCCTCAACTGTGTGTGCGCATTTCAAATTACGTCCTATCACATCTCCCATTTTTCTCTATTCTGCATATGAATGGATGGTGCCACTGTTAACCCAGCTGCTCCAGCTGGAGGTGCAGATTCCTCCTGACCCCCACTGGCTTCTTCTCTCCTTTGCCTTTCTTAGTCACGGGATCAGTCGTTTCTGCTTTCTCAGTGTTGACTCCATGCCCACTTCTCTCCCTCCCCTGCCTTTCCAGGTCTATTGCAGGGCTTTCCTAACTCATTTCAGCCGCTGGTCTCTTCCTGTCCCATCCGTCCTTTATTCTACCACAATTGCCAATTTGATCATGTTACTAATAGGCTTGAAATATTAAAAACAAATCATCCAAGGCTCCTATGAAACAAAATTCCCAATCCCTAGCTGGCATGCAGCCTCGATATTCTGGTGTCATTTCTTCTCCCCTTTGATCTATACACAAAACGTCCTGCACACTAGATTGTGCCGCTCCTTGCTGATGCTATACTGTTTCCACATCAGCGCCTTCACACCCCCGTGCCCTTTCCCAGTCTGCCCCTTACTTCACTCCTGCACCTGCAAGCTCTGTTTGTGCCAGGAAAGCTCAGCTTGTCCCAACAGTACCAGCTTAATGTGATGTCTTCCCTAGGTTAGTGTCTACTTGGCTCAATGCAAAGCACACTCCTCCCCTTCCCAATCACTCTCTAAAGACCTCATAGATCTCTGCTGGCCCTTTATCACCTGTACTCTTATTATTTGCATGCAGAGCTGATCCTACCACCAACCAGGCAATTGAAGAAAGGGTCCAGATCTCATTTATTTTCTTCTCTCTAGCCCTTAGCAGAATGTCTAGAGCATATTAGATTTTCATTAAATACACTCATTCACTGAACAAATATTTCTAAATCATCTATTCTGTATCAGGGAGTATTTAAGGCCCTAGAGATGTAGCAGCAAAACACCATGGGGCACAATTATCTGCCCTCATGGAGCATACATGGTGGTGGGGGAGCCAGAGAGTAAATACGATAAGTAGCAAAAACATACTATGTGACCCAGTGATGAGTGCCAAGGAGAAAACCCAAGCCCACCTAGAGGAGGGATGTGAAGAAATGTGTGTTGAGTAAATGAGCTGTTCCTTCTCCTGGGGAATTTTCTAAAATTTCAGGACAAGGGAATGGAGGGATACACTTGAGATGAATAAATTTGAGAGAAGCAAGAGATCTAGATAGTACTCATTAATGTTTGAAAAATCTGGTATTGACCCTCCAGTGAGAGGGACTCAGAAGAACCTATGGTCTGTGAGCAATAGAGTCTGAGCAAATGTTTATCTAAAATAAAGAAATGATTTTGCAAACTGCCTGCAATATCAAATTCTTGTAGCTTCTACCTGAATATTAGCATCTAGATCTGTGCATTTCTTTCCCTCGATGGGACTGAAGGATTTTTTTTTTTCTGCGTTCCTCTCTCACATGAACACCTGGGTCCTCCTCATTGCAGATGCCTCGCCCTGCCTCCTGCCTTCCCCAGTAACCTGTGGTAAAGGTGCAAAGGTGATTCAGGCAACCTAGCCACTGTTATGATTCCTGCTAGCGCCACACACACACTCACACACAACACTCACACCCAATGCACACACACTCATTCACTCACACTACACTCACACACATACTCATTCACACTACACTCACACACTTATTCACACAGCACACACTCATTCACGCAACACTCAGACACATATTCACACAGCACTCTCACGCAACACTCACATACTCATTCACACAGCACACACTCATTCACTCACGCAACACTCAGACACATACTCATTCACACAGCACACACATTCACTCACGCAACACTCACACACATACTCACACAGCACACACACTCATTTACTCACCCAACACTCACACACATATTCACACAGCACACACACTCTTTCACTCACGCAACACTCAATACACATGCTCATTTACTCACACACACCACTCACACCCAATGCACACACACTCATTCACACTACACTCACACACTCATTCACACAGCACACAAACTCATTCAGTCATGCAATACTCAGATAATACACACAGTAATTCACTCACACAACACTCAATACACACATTTACTCAGACAACACACACACAACACTCACATACTCATATTCACTTACACAACACACTCACATAGCACACACACAACTCACATTCACACACAACATTCACACTCACATAGCACACACAATGCACACACTTATTCACTCACAGCACATACACATTCAAACACTCACACTCATTCACTCACATAGCACACACTCGCACAACACTCACGCTCATTCACACAACACCCATTCACACACCCACACGCCACTCATGTACACATTGACTTTCACACACACCCTTATACACACACAACACTCACCCTTCCTTACACACTCTCCTACACACATGCTCACTTGTTCACACACGCACAGACACACCCTTTCACGAACACACTAAAATCCCAGCAGCAGAGGCTCCACTCTCCTTTCTTACTTGTCATTAACCCGTGAAGAGGGTCGCTTAGGCTGCCACAGTCCGCAGCTGCCGCCGTTCCACCCCCCCATCCCGACACTGTAATGTGGTAACTTAAGGCCTGGTGCTGGGTCACAGGTCAGTTTTAACAAAGCCACCTCCGGGCTGTTTCTGCTTGCATTGCCATCCAAGAACTCTAGGTTTCCTCATTCCAGTGTCTGTGGGGTAACTGCTGGGGCTGAGTTGTGTTTCCCCTGCCTGCCTCAAAACAAAACAAAAAAGTCACACACTGAAGTCCTAACCCTCTACCACAGAATGTTACTGTGTTTGGAGACAGGGTCTGTAAAGAGGTGATTAAGGTAAAATGAGGTCGTATGGATGAGCCCCAGCCCAATATGGCTGGGGTCCTTATAAAAAGAGGAGATTAAGATATAGAAAGCACACAGACTGAGGGCCGACCTGTGAGGATGCAGGAAGAAGGCAGCCCTCTGCAAGCCAAGGAGAGACCTTACCAGACACCAACCCTTCTGGCACCTTGATCTTGGAATTCCAGCCTTCAGAATGGTGAGAAGATAAATTTCTGTTGTTTCCCTACTTTGTTAGTGAGCCTAATACAGCTGACTAACACAGCCACATTGTCCTTTCTTATCTGTGGCCACCTGCCCTTGATGCACTGACCTCATCTTTCTCAGTGGATGTGAGAGGCAACCTGGATGCAGCCTCCTTCCCAGGAAAACAAATCTCACATTATAGAACTTCCATGACTTGTGATGTGCGGGGCAGCTCTCCAGCGCGACCCCATGAGGGCTTTGGAGCAAGCCTCTGTTCTCTGACACAGGTGTGGCTCTGTTCTCCTTGAATGGAACACCCATTTCCCGATCCCGCTTCATGTCCTCCCTCCTGCCCAGCAGGGAGGAAGCAGCCCTCCAGGAGGGCAAGAACTTCTTTGATCTGACCAAGTGGCCCTGCCTGGTATTATCCAATGAAGCTCACTTCATTAGACATGTTATTGACCAGTCAAGGAAGAAATGAAATTACTCCAAATCAGAAACTGAATTAATTAAAGCAATTATTACTATCACCTGCAGGACCAAAATGGGTTTGTTAAGATTGTGTTTTCCCCCCGCCAACAGAAAAATCTTTTTTTCTTTCCATTTTGAGACTCAATAAGTAGAAAAATAGCAGCATACTTCTGAAAAGGGCTAGAAAATGAAAAAAGAATGATAATTCATTATTCAGTAATCAACTCCAACTGCAAAAGCAGCAGATTCTGCTGAGAACATAGGGCTGTGGAGAAAGACAAACCCAGACCCTGCCCAGCTCACACCCTCTAGGGCAAATCCTCTCCACAGAGACCTTATTAAGAGGAGAAAGATGGGGAACCAGCATGGGGTACCACAATTTGCAGCCTCTCTACCTTTGTACAGCACATTAACATGCAGAGTCATTGTTTTATGGGCCTTGCACCCCTCCTCTCCAAACCCCACTCTCAGATTAAGACGTATTGTATAATCATCTGCCTTAAGGTTCCAGAACGAATCCTTCTCCACTGGGGCCTCTGAATAGAGAAACAGATAAAGTCTCTGCTAGAGAACAAACCTGTGAAGCAGCTTCTATTTGTCAGTCAGTCCTTGCTCTGTGCTTTCATGGTAGGCAGAATTCCAAGATGGTCTGCAAGATTCCCACCTCCTGGGGCACACACACCTTCTCCCAATTATCCAGGCAAATAATAATCTAGGTGCTGCCATGAAGGAATTTTGCAAATGTAATCAACCTGCCAAATCAGTTGACTTTAAGGAGAATATCCTGGCTGGGCCTGACCTAATCAGGTGAGCCCTTAAATGAGACTGGGTTCTTCCTGAAGTGTGAGAGGGATTTGACCCCAGGGACGTTTTCCATTGCTGGCTTTGGAGATGGAAGACCCAGTGGATGAGAGATATGGGTGACTTCTAGGGGTTGATAGCAGCCCCCATCTGTAGCTGACAAGGAAACAGAGACCTTGGCTCTCCAACCACAAAGAACTGAATTCTGCTACAATCACACGAGCTAGGAAGAAGACCTTGAGCTCCAGATGAGGAAGCAGCCTGACCAATACCTTGATTTTAGCCTGGGGTGACCCTGAGCAAAGAACCCAGTCCTGCTGTGCTTGGACTTTTTATTTTATTTTATTTTATTTTATCTTATTTTATTTTATTTTTTTGAGATGGAGTCTTGCTCTGTCACCCAGGCTGAAGTGCAGTAGCATGATCTCGGCTCACTGCAACCTCCACCTCCCAGGTTCAAGCAATTTTCCTGCCTCAGCCTCTTGAGTAGCTGGGCTGCAGGTGTGTGCCACCACGCCTGGCTAATTTTTGTGTTTTTAGTAGAGATGAGGTTTCATCATGTTGGTCAGGCCAGTCTCAAACTCCTGACCTCGTAATCTGCCAGGCTTGGCCTCCCAAAGTGCTGGGATTACAGGTGTGTGCCACCACACCTGGACTGTGCTTGGACTTCGGACTTACAAAACTGTAAGCTAATAAATGGATTTCTTTTAAGCCATTGAGTCTGTAGTTACTTGCTATGCAGCAATAGTAAACTAATATAGCTCTCAAAGATCCCTACAGAACTCTGCTGACAGAGCTGAACCACTTACATAATCTGCTCTGCAAAATGTTTCCAGGTGTGCAATTATGTTCTGGCTCTCCCAGATTTGGAGCCCCTCAAAGGCAGGGACTATGGATACCTCACCTGTGAGAGGGAGTACTGTGGAGTGGTTCAAAGCACTCAAGTCAAACAGAATAGCTGCTCTACCAGCTACCTTGTGCAGATTCATCCACTGAACTTCAGTTTTGCTATTTCTAACATAAGACTGATGGCATCTACCTGTTGGGATTATTGTGAAGAGCAAATGAGAAAATCCATACAAAACATTTAGTACTATGCTAGTGTGAAGTAAAGGATTGTTAAATTTATGGCAATTATCATTATTTACTTTCAGTCATAAGCATGTAGTGGGCAACTACTTTGTGACTGGCTAGGTGCTAGGGATATGATGACGAATACCACCAAACCCTGGCCTTCAAATATCTCACAATCAATTTGGGCCCTACAGTGTCTTTAGGAGTGTTCTTTTTGAAGAAGCAGCTTCATATTTCGGGGGTGAATAGCACTAGGGAGTAGGCTGTGAGCAGATCTTAACTGTGCCTAGATTTCCCAGGAGGTACCATGGAAGAGTTTGGGTGCTCTTTCCACAATCCCATGCACGTCCTGGAAAATCATGCTACAAGAACCAAGCCAGAATGAAGATGCATTCCCAATCTTGTTTGAAACTATGAATTATGTAGAGGCACTTAGTAAAATTCAGATCTAGGGCTCTGCCCACAACAGACAGAGGAGTGCCTGGTGTCTATTTCACATGCACCTCATACTCTGATCCTGCCCAGTTATCTATCTACTGCTGTGTAACAAACTACCCCAAAACTTAAAGGCTCAAAGCAACACCCATTTTGTTATATCTCAAGATTTTGTGGTCAGAAATTTGGGCTGAACATAACTGGACAATTCTTCTGTTCCATGTGGTGCTGATTGAGATCCCTCGAGGTATTCAGCTGGCAGACGAGCTGGTCTGGAAGGGTCCAAGAAAGCTTCACATTACATGTCTGTCTCCATATTGGGGATGCAACTCAAGGCTCCCAGAGACAGTATTCCAGGAAACAGGGTGGAGAAACTGCCCATTTCTCACGGCCCGGGTCTCAAAACTGCATGAATACCACTTTCCAATATTCCATAGGACAAAGCAGTTCCATGGCCTGCCCAGAACCAAGAGGAAGGGACACAGGCTCGCCCCTCAATGAGAAGAATGTGTAAAACTTCTTTAATCTGCCTATGCAGAGTTTAGTAAATAGTGTTTTGCTGCAGAGTATCAAATAGCTAAGGCGTCCAATCTGACCAGTTTCTGAGTGTTCTAGAACTGGGGTTAGCAAATTTTTTCTGTAAAGGGCCAGATAGTAAACATGCTTGACTTTGTGAGCCACATATAGTCTCTGTCACATATTATTGTTTTATTTATAATCCTTTTAAAAATGTAGAAACCATTCCCAGCTTGCCGGCTATATAGAAATGGCCTGCAGGCCAGATACAGCCCATGGACTGTAGTTTGCCAGCTCACATTCTGGAATAATTTTCCATGACACACAGTTTGGCTGAATTGTAGTTATGGTAGCAGCTTCTACCCACTGTATCCCCTGAGTAGCAATAATTCAGAGAAACAGCTGGAAAGGACCTCAGAAGTCACCTACTGTAATGCTAATGACATGGAAACTGAGGTCCAGAGAGATTAAGAAACATGGAAGAAGTACCATGGCTGACTAAAAGTAGATCCTCAGAGATCCCTAGGTCTTCTTTCTTCTAACCCAGTGTTATTTACACTCTGACAGACCATATCGCAAAATGCTGTGTTTCTAGTCAGCAGAAATCTTAAGTATCTGGGAGTAAGGTAGACATAGCAGCAGTGAAATATGCTTGGACCTTTGGACCTTGGAGGGTGTTTACGCCTGGCTGGCTGTGGTCCAGGGTCTAAGTGGAGACCGATCTGTGGCAGCGCTGCTTGGCCTGGGTTTGGTCACTGGCTGGAAAACTGGAGTGCAGGCTGTCACTTCTATCGGATGGATCATCAGTGTGGGAAGAATGCAGAACACGCACAGAAGGAAGGGAGGTGTGGGGAGGTTACATACAGATCTGCAGGAGGTGGGCTGGGCCATCAACACCTCCCGCTGGAGAAGAGCAATCAGGGCAGAGGGCTATAGAATCACTTGTCATCTCCTTAGTGGGAGGTGCTATTGATCTGGCTTCTCACTTTACTGAGTTCCTCAAGAAGCCTCTTATTTACTAGTATTTGCTTGTATGCCCCATATTTTTTCATGTCTCCATGCCTTTGGATATGCGATCCCCTCTGCATGAGATCCTCCCCGTCCTGCACGCCTTTCTGGAAAAGTTAAATGTCATCTCCTCTGAAGAGTCTTCCCTCAGCTTCTCAGGAATATTAACACACTTGTTCCTGGCTCTCACTTCTTTTTTATTGTATGTAAATAATGTAAATAATCTGGCCCCAAATCACTTAGTCTGCTTGCCACAAATAGTAACTATTTCTGCTATACATCTTTCTTCATAGATGTTATCTAATTGCGCTATAATTGTTTACTTTTATATCTGTCAGGAATCATGTCTTTTTTTGTTGTTATTTTTGTTTCCCAGTCTCTACTATAGAGCGCAGCGTGGATGTTAAAATAAATGTTTGCTAAATGAAATAATACATGAATTTAGGAAAGTGGGCACATCTGTAGTAATTAATAATACATTCCTCCTGGGGTCGGGGTGCTGGATGACTCTGACTACAACATTTTATTACTGGCTCTGAAGAGTTGGGATGAATTGAAATAGTTACCATGAGGAGTTTAGGAAGTATTTTCCTTTGGGACTTAAATGTTAGCGCTATTTCTTTAAAGAGTTGATTAGGCACAATTTTGTTGAGGTTACCTTGCAAAGTCTGTCTTGGTGAGTATGATGAGTATTTCCATCCCTCTTTTCCAGTGTCCTAAATACTGGGCTTCTGGACCAAGCATGTGTTCTGGCTCTTTCTAAAGGATAACACACAAGGTCAACAGTTGGCTTTTGATAGCTTGATTCATGGAACATTTAGAACCTTTGCTTAATATATAAATCATACTTTGGAGAAATATAATTACATACTCTAAATGGAGTCCTCAGCAGTCCCAGCTACTCTTTGCATGACCATGTTGTTTTGATTCAGAGTAACTAGACACTGACTGATCATAATCCCTTTCTGCATATCAATTTTATTTCCTATCTTGACTCCTGCCTTTTGCCCATGTAATGTGAACTTTTAGCAAATCCATCCTGACCCTTTTGCTATTACAATGCAAAGTAGCATGGTATTGTTGTTTTCCAACTGTTCTAGCAGACCTGACCAATTTATTTAACACTGATGTGGATTCTAGGCCCCTGGAGGAATGCCTTATTTGTCTGCTTGCCAGGAAAAAAGATATTTGGTGGTTGGTCTAGCCCTTTCAGGCTGCCCATTGCTATAGCTGTACTGCTGTTGTTTTGGTGACGTGGTTTAAAATAACTAGTTGGAGATAGAGTGTGGGGTTGCAGTGATATTATACTATGCAGATAAATTTAAAATGCATGGACCTGTTCAAAATTTCACCAGCTCTCATAACCCTCCCCTTGCTGACTGCTTTCTTTACAGGCAGGGATCATTCAGTAGGGATCATGGGTCATGGGGAGAAGAAGAGCACAGAGCACAAAATAACACTTTGCATTTTTCAGGTACGATGTGCTCTTATTTGTAGTTCTGTAGTTTTGCTTGTTTTAGATCTACTCTAATTTCTCCCACCCCTAGGATCTGGGGGTCAATGTGGGCAATGCTTAGAGTATGATGTTAAATTAGCCAGTGCAGTTTCATTTTGGCAAATATTACAGCTGTAGAAACCTAAGAATACCCACCAAGGACAAATAAAATCACACATACTCACACAGGACTGTTGTAATAGAGACAAAATACTGGTAAATACAGAGAAGTCATTTTGATTTTCTGCTGCAACTGGATCTCACGTTCCAATTGTGGGTATATTACTTTCTGATTTTGAACCTCAGTGTCCCTATCTGTAAATTGGGGATAATATAACACCTTGTGTGGCCTTTTGCATAGCATTTAGCTTTTATAAATGTTGATAGCCTACAAAAGTCAGGGCTGACCTGAGGCAAAATTATATTCCATGCAATGTTATTTAACAGACTTAGAGGTCCATTCCAAATTTGTCTCTGTGCTTGTTGGGGGAGAAACATGGAGATGGAGATACAGCCAGCCTCTGAATGACTGCCTATTGCCTCCTGCTATGATTTGAACGTGTTCCCCAGCATTCATGTGTTGGAAACTTAATGCCCAATGTGGCAGTGTTGGGAGGTGGGAACTAATGGAAGTTGTTTAGGTAATGAACAGAATAATGCTATTATAATAAGGGCTCACAGGGGTTCTATGAGTGGGTTCCCTTTCTGCACTCTTGCCCTTCTGCCATGGCATGGTGCAGCAAGAAGGCCCTCACCAGGTACCAGCACCTTGATCTTAGCGTTTCCAGGCTTCAGAACTGTGTTCTGTTCTTTATACATGACCTAATCTCAGGTATTCTGTTGTAGCAGCACAAAACTGACGAAGACACCTCCCACTCCCAAGCGCAGAGTGGATGTTGAAGCAAATTCTGGGGGTCCCCAGCGGGGAATTGGTATGTGAAGAAAGGTGGTTGTTAGCCCCTATATTTTGTGATACCCTATTCAGGGCTTCAAATTCCTAACCCTTTCTCCCTCCACGAACTCCTCAAAATGTTTTCCCTGATTGTATTGTAGAAGAATTTAAAGAAACATCACCAAGCTAAAACATCAGTTATGTGAAGGCTCTTTCTCTTTTCCCACTTTGCTGGTTGTGATTGTTGTTTCCAAATAGGAACAAAGAATTCTTCTGGAGGCAAGAAGTAGCTTTTTTGACGAGGGTGTCCAGAAAGGCATTTTCTTAGTGGCATTTTCTTGAGGAAGTAACAGAAATTCCCACTCTAAACAACAAAAACAACACACACACAAAACATGGACTCTAACCACAGAAAGAGCGCATCTGGTGTATCAGTAAGCCCTTGACATCTATTGGAAGTGGTGACAGGTAGAAGTTGAAAGGTGCAGAATGGAAAGACAGAAAGGAGGTGAAGGGGGCAAGGTGAAAAAGGCAGGTCAAGAAAGAATTCACAGAGTCAGTAGATGCCTTCAGTAAAACACCAAATCAGGGGTCAGCCAACTACAGCTCATGAGTCAAATTCAGCCCACTGCCTGTGTTTCTATGGTCGATGAGCTAAGAATGGTTTTTGCTTTTAAAATGCTGAAAAAAAATCTGAAGAAGAATATGTTGTGGCATGTGAAAATTATGTGAAATTCAAACGTCAGCGTCCATAAATAAAGTTTTATTGGAACACAGCCACGCCCACTGTTGATTGCCCATGGCTGCGTTCTTGCTGCTGCTGGCCGAGTTGAGCAATTGCAACAGAGACCATATGGCCCACGAAGCCAAAAATATTTACTGTCTGCCCCTTTCCTGGCAGATTTACTATCTGCTGACCCCTGCTCTAGATAGTGTTTTAAACACTGGCCTGTAAATTTGGGTTAGCAGTCTAAACCTCCCCAACAAGAAGCACTTAGCAATTATTTGTTATTGTGTCTGTTTTCTGATAAATCCAGGGCCACAGCTGCAAAGGCAGGTAGAGAAAGACCTTTTCCACTTTCTCTCCAGCTCTGTTTTGCCCTTCAACTACCTGCATAACTCCACATGCATCTCTCGCTGCTCTTTTTGGAAGCCAGCCTACCCTAGTTGAACTCAATGTATACAAGATTTTTATTTGTACCATCACATGAGAACGACATCCCACTTTTTGAAATATCACAGAAAAAGTTATAGATGGAAATATTTGTAAAATGTGTTACACGATTTCCATATTTTACAAAGAAACTATTAGCACAGCACAGCCATATTTGAATGATTAAATTTGTATTAATCAGTATGATATGCAATGCTATTAAACTTTATCATAATAGTGAATGTTTTATGTCATATGGAATCGACAGTCTGGCTAATTAATCACATTTGTGAAATATATTTTGTATTGCTACAGTGAATATTACCACATTCCACACAGTCCTATGCCACCTGAAGCCACACTAGGTATTCGCAGATACGTGTTTTCCCCAATGACATTTTTTATCCTATTAGCACTTGCAAAATGACTGTTGGACAAGAAACTAACATTACCCAACCTAGAACTGTCTTTATCCCCACTGCTTTCCACCAACTAGATCTTTCCTTAATTAGATTCCTGTGTAAACTAGCCATTTTTTGAAATATATGTATATTTTTATTTTGGCAGTTTGCTTTACTTCTAAGTGACTGCCTGAGTCCTCATATATTCCCGAAGGAACTCATTACATAATCCAAAGTCAGGTTTTAACTCAGGGGAATCTAGTTCAGTTGGAAGGACAGGAATATATTGAGAGAGAGACAGAACAATAAAGTAGTTATTAGAATTCCTCACAAACAAGTTTTCTTTGAGTGTCAGAAAGGGTGGGGGCCGCTGACTTGGCCACTGAGAGTGGAGGGAGATGTGAGCAATGGTAGATGCTAGGATCTGGAGAAGGGACAGAAGCAGAGATGTTTTCCTTTTTTTGTATTTTGAAGGAAGATGGGAACAGGTTCAAGGCTGGGGACATGACATGGAAAATCAACGTGTTTAGAAAGAATGTGGATGGAAAGAAGAAAGAGGCTGTGAGTGTAGTCATGATCTGAGAGGGAGTGTGAGTGTTGGATAGGTGTGTGAGGTTTCTCCTGCAAGTTGCACTCTGAGAGAGCCATTGTAAAGACACAGGAGCATGAACAGGGAGGTGGGTGGGTGTCAGGGAAGGAGCTTGTGGAAGAGCATTTAAGAGAAGGCAAGGAATAGAGTTGGATTTGTGTGCGTGTCCTGTGTGGGTGTTGGGAGGGATGGAAAATTGAAGGACAGGGAAACTGGGAAGGCATTAATTGCTTGCTGCTGCCTGTTCCGTAACCTGACCATAAACACAGTTTCTCCATCAGGCTTTTTAATGGACTCTTGAGGTGAACCGTGTGGCTCTGTGCCCTGTCAGGAGTGATGGTATTGAGGCAGACAGCCCTGGGGCTCTGCTTTCCCCCTGCAGTTCATCATGTCTGAATTTAGAAGGGAATTGTTTGGACAAGCCTGTTAAGTGAAAGTTTTTCCAGCATTAGTAGGAGAGCTTACAGAGCTCCCATTGGATGGAAACAGCATCTAACCACCCCGAGCTATGCTGGGAGAGAAAATTTATGTAATAACATTCACACAGCATCTTTCCTTTGCTTCTTTGGTTTCCTGCATTCCGATTGGTGGAAGGCATCTGTCCAAGCCTCTGCTCAGGTAGAACTCAGCCTGCATCTATCTCCTAAATTGTTCCAAAAGCATGAGACCTATCTGGGCACTCTAATTTGGTCCTGTTTCAGCAAGATTCACCTGTGTGTGTGTGTGTGTGTGTGTGTGTGTGTGTGTGTGCGCGCACGCGCACATGTGCATACACAAGCGTGTAGCAAGCAAAGAGCGGGGAATCCTGGTTATGAGCTCTTCCAGCAGCAATTGTTATGGGAAAGTAAGTGTTCAAGGAAAATGATCTGTATGCATTTTTTGCTTCTCTTTGTAGGAGCGACCCCAAGCCACAGCAATCCTGGAATATTACCAGTTATTCTGTCTCCAGTTTGTTTCCAGCAGAAAGCACTGGGGAAACCAAAATAATAATAATAATGAGAATTATCCAAGCTTGAGTTTCATAGGAAAAAAAGGCTAAATCTTAAATAGTTTTGGGATCTATTCGTTGGGAAGGGGAGGAGGAAGGTAATGGGGAAGGAGGTTAACTACCCACCTAAGGTTAAAAAAAAAGTGCTGGGATTCTTTTGTGTCTCAGAGCAGTCCTCTCTGAGGCTGCCTCGCCTGAGGCATCTGCACACCTCAGAAGCAGGGAGGCCTGGAAGGTGATGCTCACACTAGAGCTGGAGAGGAATCTTCTCTGCCAGTAGAGAAGGTGGGGCCAAGGAGAGAAATTGTTGCCGTGGCCAAAAGCGTTCCTGGGTTCTGTCTGCCCCATTCACTCTGTGGAGGGAGGGACTCGGTGGCAGCCAGTGCAGGTGTGAACACTCAAGTCATCACTTGGAAAATTGGGCCCCGGAGGCAGGAGCTGCCAGCTGCTCAGTGATGGGCTCTCATGCATTCCAAGTCTGGGCTGTGCCCAGCATCCCTACCCCACTCCCCTTTCCCTTTCCCGGCAGTGTACGCGGCCCCCCACTGCCGTCTCCCTCCCTCCGATCCTTTGCAGTTTCCCATGTAATTTGCTTGTAACAAGCCTCATAAAGTTTGATCGTGCTTGCTAGGACTGAAGACGCATGAGTGGAATGAGCTCATGTTTCTGGCAATGGAGCACTAGGGTTAATGCGAGTCCCAGAGGGAGCTGCTTGCCTGGGCTTTTTCAGGAATGGGAGGCAATTTAACAACCTTCAGACTTTCAAAGTGTCAGAAAAGTAAAACCTGACATGCTTTTGGGGGGCTATATATTCCTGTTCTCTGAATTCTTATGGTTAATCAGCCCCCTTTTACTAGTCCAACCCCCTCTCTCCTCTGCCCCCATCTCCTGGGATTTCTGAATTACCATAAGACGAAATGTTTATTATCATCTCACTTCCCTGAACTATTGGGCCCATCCAGTGTTTCACTATCTCTTCAGTCACTCTCCACGCCCCCAACCACTCCCACATCTCTTCCCAGTCATCATCAAAACCCTCCTCTTCCTTCCCATCTAAGACTACTTCTTACCTCCTCCTTCCGTACTCCCTCCTCCTCTTCTCCCTCCTCTTTTTATTTATCCGTCTGTCTCCCTCTCACTTCCTTTGCAGTTTTCTGAACCTCTGCCATAGGGTTTATTGGCTTGGCATCTCAGTGGTGCATGGACAGATGGACGGAGACCACAGCAATAGAGTAGGCATCCCAAGGTGAGTTAAAAAGCTTTGTTCTTGATTCTTCCAATCCACCCAAGGTGCTTATTAATTTAACAAACATGTATGGAGCACCATTATGTACAGCCACCATGTTAAACATGAAGACTGTCTTTACTGTATACCTTGGAACTTGCTTGGATCACCATGGCCATGATTACTGACATTGTGTTTTTGCAAATAGTGCCGTTATTAATAACTACATTTGCAGGCTTCTTAAATAACTTTCTATATATTATTCAAATAAATGTATCTTTATGGGATACCTTATTTGTGTCAAACATTATGCTGAGCATTGGGGATATAAATTGTCTTCATAGGGCTTAAAAAATTTCTGGAATAGCCAGGTCCAGAGGTGTTCCTTGGCTAACCCAAGGTTACAGAGCTCATGAGTAGATAGCCGTGATTTTTTCAGTCAAAGCTAATGCTCTTTCTTTAGCATAGTTTCTCAAACTTATTCATTGAAATCACCCGGGAAACTAAAGCATACTGATATCTGGGTCCCACTTCTACAGATGCTGGTTTCATTGATATGGGTATGGCCTGGGCTCAAGATTTTTAAGTTTCCCCAAATGATTCTAATATGCAGCAAAGTCTAGAGTCTAGAGTACTTCCTAAGCTGTGCCGTCTGGTATTATATTCTGTTGTTTTCATGCTCTGTTTGCACATGAATCAACCCTGTTTCCTCGGTGAGATTGTAAACCATTTGGGTACGCAACTGTGTATCTTACATTTTCTATATGGCCCATAAGGCTTACACGATGCCGAATGCACCGCAAAGTATTTGTTGGATTAGTACGAGTATTATAACAAGTGAAAGGTGGGTTTGGTGTCAGGGAAGGCTAGCAAAGGGGTTCCTGGCCCCTCAACCAATGGCTGTGGGCCTGCGCCATTCTTCCTGACAACTCTTAAAGATGTCACCCAGGAGAATGCCTCTCCTATAAACCTCAGACGAGCTCCTTGACTTTCACTCTCTCTCAATGTTTTCCACTTTAATCTCCTACAAGATTCTTTTCCCTATGACATTTTTCTCTCCATTTTAACGACAATTTTGCAAACTGCAAACAGATACCAGGTTGACTTTCCAAAACCCTTCCCTCCTTTCAGTGCTGAAACCTAGAAGCCAGGCTTTGCCACCAGACTGAGCAGGATCCAGGCCTTCTGCCCTTCCACTTTGCCCAGGCAGCTGAAGCCAGGTTCTTAGCAGATTTAAAAGCCTTCAAAGGAAGATGGCCAGGCCAGTTAGGGAATGGGATTAGAGTATTTAGCTCAGATCAACACAATGGATTATTTCTGAGCAATGCTCCTCACTTCAATGATCTTGGATCTAAAATATATAAAGTGAAATAGCTCCACCTCCCAAAATGTAGAGAGTTGTGAGAAGATGCGAGTGGAGAGGCTAGGATATTTACTTTTTGTTTGTTTGTTTGTTTAGACTGAGTTTCACTCTTGTTGCCCAGGCTGGAATACAATGGCACGATCTCGGTTCACTGCAACCTCTGCCTCCTGGGTTCAAGCGATTCTCCTGCCTCAGCCTCCTGAGTAGCTGGGATTACAGGCATGCACCACCACGCCTAGCTGATTTTATATTTTTAGTAGAAATAGGGTTTCTTCATGTTGGTCAGGCTGGTCTCGAACTCCCGACCTCAGGTGATCCACCTGCCTCAGCCTCCCAAAGTGCTGGGATTACAGGCATAAGCCACTGTGCCCGGGGGATCTTTACTTTTTAGAAGCAGTTTAAAAGGATTCATTCATTCATCCATCCATTAATTCATCCATTTAATTAATCAGTTAACATTTATTGAATCCTTTTGAACAAGTGCCAAAGCTAGAAATAGAGATGGATAGGGCATAAACTTTGCCTTCAGGAGATCCCAGTTTAATAAGGGAGAAAGACATGCATATAAACAAACACACCTGTGAGTTAAGTGCTTCGATGGAGCACAGAGGGAAGGTTCCTACCCTGCTGGAGGGAAGGGAATCAAGGTACTTAAGAAGGGTTTCTGGGAGAAAGTGAAGTGGGAGGTTAGAGTTGAAAGAGAGGTAAGCATTGGCCAGGTGAGTGTGTACAGAGGACCGTGCAGGGCCCCTCCTCCTGTGAACACACAGAGCTGTATCTGATGCAGTGGGTTGTGGGGGGTGGGGACAGCAAGAGGACATGATGGGGAGGCCAGCCAGTAGCACCTCAGGAAAGGCCTCATGAGACACTCTTGGGAGTTGGGGCTTCAGTCTGATGATGTGTCACACCCCAGACTTAGGAAAGTGACTGGGCCAGCCTCTGCTGCTGCATCACTTCTGCCACTAAGCATTTGGGGTATGAGGGTGGCACCAAAACAATGGTGCAGACACTCAGCTGATTGCCAGGTGGCCATGCCACCATTTCCTATGAAGACACTCTAGTTGAGGGTTCAAGGACATTTCCCCCATTGTGTTGAACTTGTCTGCAATAAAAGAGAAATCATTGGCAATTTCTGATTGGGTGTTATATGCTCTTTGAGAACTGCAGTTAGGCAGCGGGCTACAGATACATATTTTCAACAAGGACTCACCAAGAAAAACAAAACTCATGTTCCCAAAGGCACCTGCTGTATCTGCTCTCTCTTGATGTCAGAGATTTTTGTAGATGAAATTTTCCATATCTTCATTTCTTAAAGTTCCACCCAAAACATGAGGCAGTTGTTCTCTCACTTACTCTGCAGATCCAACAAGCTATTACTCTCCTCAGTCTCTTTTTAGCAGAATGAGTGCAGAAAACATGCCAGAGCTGAAGCCAGAAAAGACCCCACTGAATAGGTCTTTGTTTGCCTTTTTTTATCACTATTATGCCAGCCTCCAGAAATTCCATGAGTTCTGTTTGCTGAGGGCCTTGAGTTCTCAATAAAGCTGAATTTGCAGAAGCCCCAAGGGAATTCGGTGGCCCTCACCTCATACCCAGGGATAGGCCTGACTTTCTCATTCCTGTAAATAGATATGTTTTTTTTAATGAGAACTCTGTTGAGTTTTCAGAGAAGGTAAAAAACTTATTTCTGTTCATTCTGGGTAAACTACTAATCTAACTTTTTCCAAATACTATCCATTGCAAGATGGTCGTTTTCAATTGTAGGGGAAGAAATCTGTGCCTGAATAAGGGAAAGGATTTGGGGGTCAGAAGAATCAGGCAGGGACTTTGCAGGTTTTATCATTACTCAACCAGGGAGGCAGGTAAAAGCATCCCCATTTCACAAATGAGGATATAGAAACTCAGGTAATTTGAATAATTTGCCCAGGATCATAGAGGTGGAAAGTAGCAGAACTGGGTCCTGCAGGTCTGCACACAGGGCAGACTCCTAAGTAATATCTGTGGATTTGAAATTCCATGGGCAAATTTAGCTGGAAGAAGAGAAGACCTTCTTTGATTAATTTGGGAGAGTGATTAATGAGGGATGTAAAATTTGATAAAAAGAATATGCCATCAGATTTGCAAAGTGCTTCTCTATTTTGAAGAACCTTTCATAGATTTATCTAATAGGATAGAAGGACCAAGCGGAGGAGACCGAGCAAGAGGTTTTATATTGATTTTTTTAGGCAAGGAAGCTGCAGCTTGACAAGATCCTTTAATGAATTAGTGACAGACTAGGGGAGGAGCCCAGTCTGCTGGCACCTTGGTCAGAGGCCTTAACACGACATTTGTGCTTTGCAAGCTCTGACGTGCTTCAAAAATTAATGCAGATTTCCAGATAGCACCCCAAATCTACCATATCACCATTTCTGAAAATGGGCCATGGGATCTATATTTTTAAAAAATTCTCCAGGTAATTTTTCCTGACATCAAAGTTTGTGAACACTTGTACTAATGTGTGCATGTGTGTGTGTGTCACTTCGACTTTGTGGGTTGGAAGAGCTAGTTCCCTTACATTAAGGTGAAACTCCCCATAAACAACCTCTAGTCAATTGGTATCCTTATAAGCTAAAAAGTTTGTTCTCGAAGAGAGATTAGAAAATACTCTCTCATTTTTAACAAGCCTCACTGTTAGGAAGTTCTTCCTTGTATCTAACTACAGTATTTCTTTACTCAATTTTTTTTTTTCATTGTCTTAATAGGAATAGAGAACACGCAATCACTATCCTTCATGTAATACTGGTCTCTATAATTGAAAGAAATTTATATATCTTTCTTCAGAATTCTCTGCCTCACACTAAATTCTCTGTCCTTTTAGCACCAGAGTTATGAAATATTTTTAGACTGAAGCAGTTCTGAGTTATGGACCCTGAGGACAGCATCACAGAGAAATTCTAAAGAGATCCTTTCTTTCCTGTGTGACATATTTGAAATAAATATTATTAAAGATTCACATTGATTTCACTTAAGAATGGAAACATATATTTTCAATTTCCTCTTGCTGCCCTACATTACAGTTTTTAAAAAATCTAACCTACAGTTATGAAGCACATAAAAACTAATAGGATATTTTTTAAAGTCACCGATCGTAATGATATTGTACTTATGCAAATCAATGAAAGCAATTGACTCCTTTTACTCATTACTCAATCAAGATTTACAGCTGCCTAGTATGTTGGGGGAAAGGTTGGTTACCACAAGCTCACAGTTTTTTCACCTGTCTGCAGCTTCCCCCCTCCACCCTGCCTTATAAGAAAGACTCGGTAGAGGGGAGAAAACTGCTTTCTCCTCCTCTGAACTTCGTTCCCCATCCTCACCAAACATTGTTTCTTTTTCCAAATCCCTGAAAGGTAATTCCAGTTTGGGCCTAAGGAGATGATTCATGTGTATATTTTCTCATGCTATAAAAGATTATAGAATGTCCATAGAAAAGAACAAAATGAAACAGTTTGGGAGATATGACAAGGTTAACAGAAAGAAGCAAAGGTCTCTGAACACGGTCAAGCCACTTTGACAAGACGCTCCTCTCTTAGGACTTGGCTAATATTGGCTCCCTTGTTCTGTGACACTTCTGGTCCTATAGGGGACTGGGACTCTCTACTCTAAAGGGAAATTGTCACATTGTTTAAAGTTTATTAAACCTATGCAGTAGGGCTAGATTCAATATGCAATCAAATTCCAAGTTTTGAATCCAGTCAAGAAATGGATAGCTAGTTTATTTACTTTGGTTCTACTTTCTTCTTTACTTTGTAGAAAAAAAATGAAACATTTAGAGACAGCCAACAAAAACATAAAATCATCTGAGAAGGTGTTGAGGCCAGTGTACTTTCTTCCTAGCTCGACCATAGGACCTTACATGAGGCAGTTATTCAGCAAAGACCTAAACTGCGGTGGAGATGGATGGAATGACATTAGCACATGGGATTGGCACGCACAGTAAGTGCCTGTCAGCAGGAAATATGTACAGACAGTGTGCTTTATGACCCACAGACACCACTCTTCCCATTGCCAGCCAGCTTCGTCTGGAAAGACCGTTTTGTCTGATGTCCTGAATGTCACATACAAAAGAGCTTGTTTTGTTCTTAAAGCATCATTTCCTTACTCAAGGTTTTTGGCTGCCAATGCATAAAATCTACAAAGAAAAACAATAAGCCATGTCTGGGAAAGACATCAATAGCAACACCTTCCTCTGGCCCAGGGGATCAAGGTAGTAGAGGAAGACAAGACAGAGACAGCCAAGCCCTTTCCCTTGCAGCCAAAAAACAAATGTGATTTGCAGATGCCTTGGCCAGTGATGGCCATTTGGCCCAGAATTGCCTCTATTTGCTTCACAGTCAACCTCGCACATGCTCTGATGGAAACAGCAAAGACTCTCTCTTCTGTCCTACCCTGACCTGAGTACATACATACTTGAGAGAGAGTCTGAGTATACATACTTGGTTAGGCAAATTAGACATTCCTCTATCCCCATAGGAAGCCCCGTGAAGGGAAGATGTTCACACGCCCCTTCAACTCAGTAAGTTTTTATTGAGAACCAAGGTTATATTTTACAGAAAGAGCTAGATAATTCAAAGGCAGTTTCTTCAAAATAAGATATCAATAAAAATCATCCTTACTCCATTTCTTCCTTTTATTGATGCTAAATCAAATAAAGGGCAACACTAGGAGAGTCCTGGACTTCCTTAGACTGTAAATTGATGAGATATTATTTGTGCAGGTATCTGTCTTGCTTTCTTGTATTCACAGAAATACACTTGGGAGGTCTCCCCAAATGCTGGCCTCATCACAAGACATCTCCATGGGCTGCCTTACTGCCTTTTTCATGGTCTTCCTGCCTTTCTTACCCTGCCATCCTCACCTCCTGTATTCTTGTTGTCTAGGAGCTGACTCTCCCTCCTTAGACCTGATCCCCAAGCATGATTCCCATGGGGACCTGACTTTCTGCTTGGTTTTCCACCAGTGTAATTGGAATTTAGATATTGATGACTGTCAATAGCAGTTCACGGTATCCTTCCCAGATATGTATTCCTTAGAAACTTTTGTTGATGTTCACACTCTGAAGAATGTCAGTGGTGGACATGCCAAGTAAGAGGTTAGCCCCAAAAGAGTCTACAAGCAAATCATGGTCAGGGGTTCTCATTTCCACAAAGAACCCTGGATCCTGAGGACTCTTCTTCAGGAGGGTGCCCTACCTGCAATTCCTTCTTTCAATCCAATTCAGCGAGTGTTTGGCTAGTGGTAATGGAAACATGAGTTCAGTTTACCACTGACCTGAGTACTACAGAGGAACTAAAAATGAATGCTTCATTTTCTCCAGGGTCCCTGTTAGTACACATAAGATTTAAAGGCATATGAAACAGTCATGAAGCAGCAGGACAAAGCTCATAACTGGGCACTAAACTTTAGGGCAGAGTTGACAATGCTATAGAGGTCAGGGAAGTCAATGTGGGTAGCTGTTCTGGAAGGCTGAGTGGGTTTGGGGTGAGCAGGGAGAAGGAGAAGGCCACTTGTGGTATGGTGACTGTGCTGGGCAATAGAAATCAGAGTTAACCTAAAGCTGATGCTCTGAGCCATCTCTAAGTACTAAGGGAAAGGCTACCTCTTTTGAATTTTGCTTTTCCCCCTCTGAAGACTCCCAAGGAGAAGATGTGGCAAGATGACACTTGTCCGTGCACAGCCAGTCAATATAGACCGTGCCAGTGATGTTAAAACCTGGTTCTCTAGCCACAGCGCATGTAAATACCTGTCAAAAACTTGGGAAGTGAAACATTTCCAATTGATAAAGAGCCCAAGGTCACGAGTTCAATCCCAGGACAGCCAGTCAGCTTTGTCTGTTTCTCACTCTGAGTTTGAGCTGCTAACTCTAGGCCAACTCTTCCATGTTGGTCATAAGAATCCTGGATAAGAACATAAATGAAGTAGGAGATATCTGCCACCACCATTGAAAAAATCCACAGCTGAGTACTGGATATTTTGTTGGCAGTCTCAGAGGGTTTCATTTGTTTGTTTGTGTTTGTTTCTTATAGAACACATCATTAAAATACACTCGAAGTGGCAATATAGCATAGTGGCTGGGTGTAGGCACTAGAGGCAATTACCTGGGTTAGAAAAGTAGGGATGATGATGAAAAGAATACTTTCATAGGATTGTTGTGAAAAATACGAGGTGACACCTTAGAAGAGTTATAAGAGCACCTTGAAGCATATTGAATGTGTGATAAATATCAAGTCATCATTATGATGATGGCCATTATCGATCCAGAGTGGATGTTAGAGGGCATCTAGTTGAATACCATAATTTTACAAAGAAGGAAACTGAATTCTCAAGAGGTAAAATGAGTTGCTGAAAGTCACGCACAAAATGGGTACTAATACTCTGGTCTCCTGACTCTAAAAGAAATGCTTCGTTTTATGTGTTGTCTTCACCCTTAACAAAGCACATTCACACACATTATCCCCAAACTCTCCCTGTTGCACCATGTTGCCTCTCCAAACCGAATCACAGAAACATTTTTCAGGCACCCGAGTATAAGAGTTTCACAGGTGAGTCCCAGAAAGAGGTGTTTGTGTAAAAAGATGAGGGAAGAGCACAGAAAGGCCACATTCCAACAGTGCAGCTGATGAATGTGAGGCCTTCAAGGCTGTGGCAAAGCTTTATTCCATTATTAATTTGATGCTGTGTTAAACTGGCCATTTTATGATCAGTAGAGAGAGTTCCTTCAGGGGGACCTGCACTATCTTCCATGAGCCCAACTGTCCCAACCAGCTGTCAAGACGATGCCTGTTCCTCTTTCCTGATTAGGAGCAGGAGACCATAATGAAACTAGGTTTGCTCCATTTCTTCTTTCTTGAAGAATTTAGCCTTGTCTTTGGGAAATAATATCTGCTTATCTTTAGTGACTTGAAGCCTACCTCTCCCTCTATCTTTGTCCCCTACCCAAATCAGCCCACCTTACACCGATGACTAAAGAGCTGTTGTGTTATGGTCATCCACTCAGTGGTGTGCTGTTGGCTGGTGCACCTGCCTGTCTTGCCTGAGCATGAAACTCCTTTAGAGTTCCGTTTTTCTTGAAGCAAGATAAAGAAAGGCATGTCTCACTAGAACTCCTCTGAGGAAGACCACTGTGTGTTGTTTGATATATCACTTGGGTTGGTGGGATGGGACCACAAATGTATGTTATGTTAAATAACAGTAGCCTGATGGAGTATTCAGGTTAGGGGCAGAATTAATTGGGACAATAAAGGAGCCAAAGACTAACTTGGGGTGTAGGATCCTGGAGGGAGACTACGGTGAAAATACAAGAAGCTATATCGGCTGCAAAACTGTGAAATACTTTGCTGTGGGATGTGCGATATAAACTATCTTTTCTGTTTTTCTTATGATTCTTCAGTAAATCCATTAACAAAGCATGAACTTTTTCTTTTAAAAAACAGTGAAGAGGCCAATATTGATGTATAATCTGGTAAAGAGAAGATGAGGACATTCTATGTGGTTGGTGGGAAGCAGGCAACAGGAGGGAGAGTGGGTAAAAAATGTACTGCAGTATCCAGTGACCACCTGAAGAGCAGAAGGTTTCTTTCTACCAATAACCAGCTAATTCTTGGAAGGAATGGTCCGCCCTTCACATTCCCTACTTTTATAAACATTTTTCTTTCTTCTTTTTGTTTGCTAGATATGTGTTATAAAATGAATTATGTCTCCTTACCCCAGTTCATAGGTTGAAGCTCTAACCCCCAATGTGATTAAATTTGGAAACAGGACCACTGGAAAGGTAATTAGGGACAAATGAGGTCATAAGGATGGAGCTCTAATCCAATAGGACTGGTGTTCTTATAAAAAGAGGAAGAGATTCCAGACCTCTTTCTCTCTCCACTCACACACAGAGAAAAAGGTCATACAAAGACACAGTGAGAAGGCAGCTCCCTGAAAGCCACGAAGAGAGGCCTCAGCAGAAACCAACTCTGCCGGCATGTTGATCTTGAACTTCCAGCCTTCAGAACCGTGAGAAAATAAATTTGTGTTGTTTAAGCTACCCAGCCTGTAGTATTTTGTTATAGAAGCCCAAGCTGATTAATAAAATATGTTGCTCCATTAAAAGAGCTCTCTCTTCTTCACAGTTGGATATGACTTTATATTAATTTTTCTTGCATGTGATTTTGCCTAGAATGCTGTAGCAGTCAGTGGCCCCTCCTATTGTAAAAATACAATCTCTTATATAAGCTTACTTATTTGGTAGACAGGCTGGTTTTCAAATGTGCTGTGGTTTCACCCTCTCTCAGTGTTTTTATCAGAGTACAGCCAGAGGAGCAGAACCAATGGGAAGTAAGTGTGTGTTTGTGTGTGTGTGTGTGTGCGCGCGTGCGCCCCAAGTCCACAGAGTAAACATTCATGAAGGAAGGATCCAGAGGTAATAGAGTTGCAGCTCCAACTGTTGCGTCATGCCAATGAGGTCAATCAGCAGATCTGCAACAATGAGGTGAGTGTGGAGGCCCCAGAATGTAGAAATATTTTATAATTTATTTCTCCTCTGTTGCTTGGAATCTTTCATACTCAAGGAGAGCTTAGTCCCTCTTTAAATCCACCTGATTGAGTCAGGTCTACCCATGATAATCTTTCTTTTTATCAACTCAAACTCAACTGATTGGGACTTTAATTGTACCCACAAAATTTCTTTGTAGTGGCACCTAGAATAGCATTTGATTGAATAATTGGGAGAAGGTTATATGTATTACAGATTGGCTGCTGTTCCTCTTTGATACTTCCATTCTCTTGAAAGAATCTCCCCGGAATCCCACCTTAACCAGAAACATGCCAGAAAGGGGATTCTGGGGAATATAGGTTAGCTTAGCCTTGTTAACACATCAGAAAGCCATGACAGTGTCCAATACTCACATATATCATTGTGATTCACTCTCAAGCTTTTACTCCACAAAACATGTAGGGCTGATCTGTTAAAAAACAAACAAACAAACAAACAAAAACTCTTTCCTGACTTTCATGGAAAAGGCTACCAGGCTTTAGAGAAGACACATTCTCTTTTTCTTCCTTTAGTTGTCCTCCATGGGTTTAAATCCTTCTCGTTTCACCTTGTCAGTCTTTGTTTTTGTTTGCTTGAATGTCATAGGAAGGAAAGATCTACACTCTTATTACTGTGGTTTGCTTGGTTGTAGTTCTTTCATTATAAACTGAGGAGGAATGATGTTTTTACTACTTACAAGCTGTGTGAAGTTGGGCCAATCCCTTACACCTCCAGTGCTCAAAGAATAATCACCTCTTAGGGTTGCTCTGTAGGTTAAATGACCAAATGTATGTAAAGCACTGTGCATGCTGCCTGAACACTGTAGGAGTTTGAAAAGTGATAGCATATCATAATTATCATCATCAATATTATTATTTTCTCTAATTCTTTAAATATAATAAAGAATAAGTTATTTACCCAGACCCAGAGCTACCCCAAATCAGAATTGATATCAATTGATACGCTTTTCACCCTACCTAATCTCAAGTTTCTTGCTACTTTAAGACATTTATTCAGAGAGGCTTCTAATTGCTATTAGCCTTCATCATTTTCTCAAATATATTGCCTACAGCATTGGCAGCAGCAATAATAAATATAATAACAACTCCATGAAACCTCATGTATGCTAAAGGATCCGAAGACAATCTGAACAGCAGGAAAGAAAGTTTCTTCCTATCAATTAATGGGAAGCCAAGTCTAATTTGCCACCTGCACAGCACTTTTGAACCTGTCAGGGACAAAGGAAGCCAGTGAACCTTCATCTTGTCACTAGTCTTCTTGGGGACTGCTCTCTAAAGCAAATGAAAATAGCATTCATTAGAGTAAAAAATAGAACGCCTGTGTCAGCCCCCTATGTTCTCTTCCTAGGTAGAAACAGAGTCCATCATTGTCAGTGAGGAGGTGGCTCACAAAGCCCTCTGGACCTTTGCATTCATCTCCTGCTGCTGGAGAATGAACATTTCCTTAAACTCTTTTGAAATGTTTAGAATGTTAACTCATCAGTTCCCCTGTGACTTGTGAGTCAAGAGACATTAGAAACATTAAAAGAGTTCTACTGTTTCACAGTCTAACTCTGAAAATGCTGGAAAGGCTAAGATAAATTCCAGGTGAAAAAGATAAGACTTCTGAGAATTTTTTGGCTCCCCTGAATCATCTAGGATAACAATAAAAACATGTATACAATCTATTGCTAGTGTATTCCTTGGTTTAAAAACTTATACAAATAAAAACAAACACACAAACTCCTTCCCCATAGTATGTACTAATACTTCAAAATTGAATTTCTTTTCAACTGGTACTTTGCTTACAATTAGGGATGCTGCCACTAAATGGCAGTATGCAAGATAAGGCCATGAAGTTAAAAAATGTGGACGATAACGTATTCAATAATTAATTCAACATATTTAGTAGAACTACCATGTGCCAGAAACGTTGAAAACAATACTACTTGCACCTTGATAATTTTGCCTTAGATGAAAGTAAGCACATATTTATTGCTACTTTTATGTAGAAACCTTATACTATCAACTTCTAATTCATTGATGATGTACCTAATCAGAAATTACTAGCTATTGTAGAACATTTCTCACAAATTATGCTAATCTAATTCTCATCTTATCCTCATACCTTGATTAAAATTACCTCCTCCTTTGTTATGAACTCTGAATCCCATCTTGGCATGGCTCCACTGCACTGTCACCTCACTTTGGAGCCTTTTTGCCACAGCAGCCACTCTGGGGGTTTTCCTTCCTTGCCAGAGATCCAGAGACTTCTTTTCCTTCATCCCAATTATTATTGATCTACATGCCCTGTTTGGAGCTTTGAGCTATTGTGCAAGGCTCAGGGACATCTAAGTGTTCCCTCTGCTCCCTCCTACCCACATTTAGCCCACCCCATCTCAGAGTGAAGAAGAGATGCTATTAATGGATGAAAGTTGAGGGGATTTTTTTGGGTCCAGATGCTGAGATAGTCTCTTTCTCTCTTTAGGGATGATATGTCCTTTGAGGTCCTCTCTTTTACATGATTTCAGTTAAAGAGGTCTGGGACTGCTCTGAGAATGCCTGGAGTTACCCAACTCCAAGTTGGCTTACCCAACTTCTATTTTAGGCACAGGGGTACTTAGGCTCTCATTCCTTGGAAGTTTTCCAGAGAAGAGTGATTGAAGGTCAGAATCCTGAGTCCTGATTGTGTCTCTAGTTGTTTATTAACAAAGACCCAGCTTCCATTTGAATTAGAGGAACAGATTTCATTTGTCTTTTAAATCCCTGGGTCTCAGCTCTGTTCTTCCTGAGAGCTCTGTGTCTTCTCTCCTATAGGCTAGAATGACACAGAGGGAGTAGGAAAAGTCACATAACTGAGCCTCAAGACCACTTCCCCTGCAATTATGACAGTTTTCTCTGCCATCCATTTTTTTTCTTGAGAAGTCCTTCAGATTTCTTTCTTTCTGATCAATACTTTATTTGCAGTCAGTGATTCAGGTTGCCTGTAGCATCAGCTTCAGTTTATGCATATCATCAGACATACATTCTCTTTTCAAGAATTGTTTTCCATAAGCCTTGTATCTCTTACCACAGAACATTTTTAAACAACATTTATAACCAGAAGATTTAATAAGTCTTAATAGATAGAAGATTTAAAGTATTTTTGTCAGATCAGATTGTCATGTTAAGGACATTTTATTGAATCTAGGCATTTATTATAAGATAATTTCTCAACATATATTATCTCTCATATAGTCATACATATATACACATACATATACACATATATGTTATACATATATATGCATATGTGCATATACTATACATAAATACATAATACATTATATATGTGTATATATATTGTTTTTTCCTATTTGTAATATAGGACATAACAGAACTATGCTCAGTTCACAAGATATCAGGATAAAGAGATTAAAATCAAGGCAAAATCGAAAAACATAATAGAATATATTTTTCTTGCCACACTTTCTCCAGGTGTAGGGCATAAACTCAACAAGTAGTTTAGGACTTTCTAAACATTACTAGACATACCATATGGGCCCACTTGTGTTTCAAATCAGAATATTACATACAAGCACCCACTTAAGTCCCTGGGCTGCCCATGTCAATCCAAGGCAGCTGAGGGTAAAAAGAATGAGATTTTTCTGAAATCCAGGAAAGTCTACTGTTAACATGATATTGCGTCCAGAATTGGTTCCTTCTGGTGGGTTCTTGGTCTTGCTGACTTCAAGAATGAAGCTGCAGACCCTCACGGTGAGTATTACGGTTCTTAAAGATGGTGTGTCCGGAGTTTTTTCCTTCAGATGTTCAGATGTGTCTGGAGTTTCTTCCTTCCAGTGGTTTAGTGGTCCCACTGACTTCAGGAGTGAAGCCGCAGACCTTCACAGTGAATGTTACAGCTCATAAAGGTAGTGCAGACCCAAAGAGTGAGCAGCAGCAAAATTTATTGTGAAGAGCAAAAGAGCAAAGCTTCCACAGTGTGAAAGGGGATCAAAGCAGGTTGCCACCGCTGGCTCAGGTGGCCAACTTTTATTCCCTTATTTGGCCCTGCCCACATCCTGCTGATTGGTCCATTTTACAGAGAGCTGATTGGGTCATTTTACAGAGTGCTGATTGGTGTGTTTACAATCCTAGACACAGAGTGCTGATTGGTGCGTTTTTACGGATGGCTGATTGGTGCATTTACAATCCTTTAGCTAGCCACAGAGCGCTGATTGGTGCGTTTTTACAGAATGCTGATTGGTGCATTTACAATCCTTCAGCTAGACACAGAGTGCTGATTGGTACATTTTTACAGAGTGCTGATTGGTGCATTTACAATCCTCTAGCTAGACAGAAAAGTTCTCCAAGTCCCCACTCAACCCAGAAAGTCCAGCTGGCTTTACCTCTCAAACCCCCCTCTAAACAGGACACCCCCAACTGCTGTTGGGAATTGGGCAATGACCACTCTAGCTACTTCCTACTGGATAGGGGTGAAGAAGGGGCCCTGCAGTTGTAGTGTCCTCCAGAGGGGAACTCTTTAGGCCAGTGAAAGGGCCAGCGGGTCGGTCCAAGAGTCCTCGGTAGACGTTGTTGAGCTCATTTGGGGTTTCATTTGTAAGACCATCTGTAGCTTGATGGCCTCGATCCTAGAGGAAACAAATTTGACAAGGAGGTTAAAAATATAGGGCTCAAAAGTGAGTAATAGCAAGATGGCTGTCATAGGACCTAGAAAGGGGGAAGCCATGTCGCCCAACTCCAGAGGTTGGTATGAGTTTGGAGGGCATAGTCTAATTTCAGAGGCCCTTTCCTGTAAATGCCAGGTGGCATCTCATATTATCCCTGACTGGTTAGTGTAAAAACAACACTCTTCCCCAAGAAGGTGCAGAGTCCTCCTTTCTCAGCAGTGAGGAGGTCTAGGCCTTGGCGGTTTTGGTAGCGAACTTTACTGTTGTTGAAAACCTGTAGTCCCAGCTACTCAGGAGGCTGAGGCAGGAGAATCACTTGAACCTGAGAAGCAGAGGTTGCAGTGAGCTGAGATCACGCCACTGCACTCAAGTCTGGGTGACAGAGCAAGACTCTGTCTCAAAAACAAAAAAGAAAAGAAAACCTTGTAAGTTTGGGATTTCAATTATTCTTTGCTATTAATAAGACCTCATTCAGTCCATATTAACTTAGGATTGGTATAGATGTCTCCTTGTGATTCTGTAAGTACTTTAAGGTTTGGCTGAGTGCAAACAGCTCACAAGTTTGAGCAGACTAATTATTAGGCAATTTTCCTAACTGCTTCTACAAGAGTTCCCTTATCACTTACTGAATACCTATTGTGTCTTTTTCCTTTAATCACCTGGGAGGAACCATCTATCCTCCTGTCCTGAAGGGAGTTCCTCCTAGGTGTGGTCAGACCTTTGTATGGTAATTAATTAAAATTTAGATCCCCTGTTAGGAAACCTGCTGGGTTAAGTATTTTTGACAGGAAGGCTCTGGGTTGTCAGTGGCCTCAGTGCTTTCAGGTTATGCCCTTGTTTACACTGACAACAAGGTGGTATTGGAGTGTTACAGGGTTACAGAGAAGACCTTCAATTATCAATTATAGGTTTTTAATTTACCCTGGCTTTTAAAGGAATAGGGTACACTATTTTTTCTTTATTACTTCTATCTCTTTCTCTCTTTGACTTCTTCTTTGTCCTCTCTCTTTCTCCTTTTCTGACTCCCTCTTTATCTGTCTCTTCCTCTCTTTCTTTCACTTTCTGTCTCTCTTTCTCTCTCTCTCTCTCTGACTCCCTCTTTGTCTCTGTTTCTTCCTCTCTCTCTCTCTCTCTCTCCCTCTGACTTTCTGTCTCTTTCTGTCTTTCCTTTGTGCTGGTCTTTCCCTGCCTCTGCCAGCCACTTATGCTGCTGTTCTCTGCTCTCCTTCCCCTTTTTAATGGCTTCAGCAGTGTAAGACTGCCACCTCCTTGGGTTTTTGCACTGTGTGCAGTAACTCCATGATTTCCTTGTGGTATTTAATGGGGGTTGCCCCAGAGGTTAGAAACTCCCTTTTTTTCCATATTGCAGCATGGGCATGTGGGATTAGATACGCATACTTGCTATCTGTATACACATTTATTCTTTTTCCCTTTCCCAGTTCTAAGGCTCAGGTAAGTGACACTAGTTCTGCTAACTGAGCATTGGTCCCTGGGGGAACAAGTTTACTTTCAAGTACAGTTACATCACTAACTATGGCACAACCTGCCCTTCGTATCCCATTTTCCACAAATGAACTTTCATCGGTATATAGGTTAAGGTCAGGATTAGCTAAGGGGACTTCTAAGAGATCATCTCGGGTGGCATAAGTCTGGACTATAATTTGTTGGCAGTAATGCTCGATTGGTTCCCCATCCTCTGGGAGAAAAGTGGCAGGGTTGAGGGCTACACAAGTACTTTGTACAAGTATTTGAAGCACCGTTCCCTCAAGGAGTAGCACCTGGTATCTAAGCAGGCGGCTGTCTGATAGACATAAACTTCCTTTGGCCCCTAGTATGCCATTTACATCATGAATAGTCCAGACAGTGAGATCCTTTCCTTATAGCCTCTGACACTAAGACGGCCACTGCCGCAACTACCTGTAAACAGTGAGGCCAGCTTTTTGCTATTATATCAATTTCCTTACTTAGTTATGCCACAGGTGGTGGGGTTGTCCCACGAGTCTGAGTAAAGACCCCAAGAGCCATTCCTGCTCTCTCTGTGATGTATAAAGAGAAGTTTCATCCTGTGGGAAGGCTTAAGGCTGGAGCTTGAGTTTGTTCCTTCCAATGCCCAGACTTCAGGGTTGATTCCCTCCTCAAGCAGGGGACAACAAATGGGTAACTTGTTCCCCATATTCATGTAGATAATAGCTCCAGCTTTGGCTAATATGTCCCTCCCTAATAAGGGTATGGGACTTTCAGGCATAACAAGAAAGGCATGTGAAAAGAGCAAAGTCTCCCAATTACAACTGTGGAGGCGGGAGAAATACCTGGTTACAGGCCATCTCAGGGTTCCTCGGATGGTAACAGACCTTGAGGACAGCTATCCATGACAGGATATTAACACTGAGAAGGCCACGCCAGTGTCCAGGAGGAAGTCAATTTCCTGGCCCTTAATGGTTAAACATACCCGGGGCTCAGTGAGGGTGATGACATGAGCTGGCACTTGTCCCAGGCACCCTCAGTCCTGTTGTTGGATCATCTGGTTGGGGGCTTCTGGCCCAGAGAACCTTTGTCCTCTGGGGCAGTGTGCCTTCCAGTGATTTCCTCGGCATAGTGGACATGGGTGAGAGGGCAGCTTGTTTCTTGTTGGACAACCTTTTTTAAAGTGTCCTTGCAAACCACACTGGTAACAACTCCTACTGGGTGATTGGCCTGCTCCATTTTCTGTTCTCTGAACCACCAAGGTTGTTTGTCTGAGGGCCATGACTAAGTCTGCGGTCTTTCTCTGATCTTGCTTTTCCCTTTTGGCCTGTTCCTCTTGGTCCCTATTATAGAACACTGAGGTTGCCAGGTTTGATAATGCCTCCAGATTTTGTTCAGGGCCCAGGGCTCGCTTTTGGAGCTTCCTCCTGATATCTGTGACTGATTGGGTAATAAAGTTATCTTTTAGGATCAATTGACCCTCGAGGGAGTCAGGTGACAGGGGACTATATTTTCTTAAGGCCTCCCATAGCTGCTCAAGGAAGGCAGAAGGATTTTCTTCCTTTCCCTGAGTTATGGTAGACATCACTGAATAATTCGTGGGCTTTTTCCTAATTTTCCTTACTCCTTCTAGAACACAGGTCAGCAGATGTTTATGACTCTAGTCCCCATGATCTGAGTCTAGATCCCAGTGGGGATCCATACTGGGGACGGCTTGCTGACTGGTCGGGAATTTGTCCCTTTCTTTGGCTGTCATTCTATCATTTACTTGACTAAGATACCAGGTATCTCCAGACTCTCAGGCTGCAGCTAAAGCCTCATTCTTTTCATTAAAGGCCAGGGTTTGATCTAATAACATGACATCTCTCCAAGTGAGGTCAAAGGTTTGCCTTAGACTCTGTAGACATCTGTATACCCATCAAGATCATCTGAAAACTTCCCCAGATCTACCTTGATCTGCTTTAGATCAGAGAGGGAGAAGGGGACATGTACCCAGGTTGGGCCAAATTCCCCTTCCCCTACAGCTTGAAGGGGACATAACCAATAGCCCGGGGGTTTTTGTGGTCCTTCGGAAATTTCTTTGCTTGTTTCCTTCTGCATGGGGGAGATTAGAGGAGGCTTATCATTAATAGGAAGGGGAGGTATAGGGAGGTTAGGATATAGGGATAAACTGAGAGGTCCTCCTGTGGGATGTAAATTGCAAGCTTTGTATAGTTGTATATTCTCCTTCAATGAAAAGAAAGCTTGGACATAAGGTATTTCACTCCATTTGCCTTCCTTCTTACAGAAAATGTCAAGCTGCAGGATAGTATTGTAATTTATACTTCCCTCAGGTAGCCATTTTCCCCATTAGAGAGAGAATATTGGCACCAGGCCATAGTGCAGAAAAAAATGAGCTGCCTCTTTTTCAGGGTTTGTGGGTAAAATTGGTCCCAATGGCTTAGGATGCATTTCAAGGGTGAGCCTGTTGATGCCTGGGTGTTTCCCATCTGAAAGACAAAACAGCCTGTGGTTTTGGTTTGTTTCTCCCACTGCCCAAGAATCCACCAGCGGTCCCTGGACCCTGCTGATCAGAATAGTTGCACTCACTGACGCAGCCCCAGAAACACCTCTTGCCCAAGAACCCACAATGGTCTCTGGACCCTGCTGATCAGAATAGTTGTGCTCACCGACACAGCAGTAGAAACACTAGTTTCCCTCCTAGACCACAAGGAGGACCAAGGAATGTCGATTTAGTGGCCCTTACCAACACATTCTTAAAAGCCTGCACCCTTGCTTTTCCTCCTAGACCACAAGGAGAACCAAGAAAATTGGATTTAGTGGCCCTTACCGATGCATTATCAAAAACCTGTTAGAGTCCTAATCATTCTCCTGTTAGTATGGGACTTTACCGCTGTCCTATAAAGATGTTATGCCCCCTAAATCAAGTGGAGGGCCATACCCTAAGGTAGGGAAGGGAACTCTAGGGTTGGAAGAGTGATGCCTTTTGTCCTCACTTGAATAAAGAATATCACTTCTGAGGCTCCCCATATCCTAGCTTCAGGAATAGCTTTTGTTAGGCCTGCTAGTCTGAGGAGGAATTCCAAAATTCCAAGTAAGATAGTCCCCCCAACCCCCAACAGAGCTTTGGGCAAAAATTATGTCTTTCTGATTGGTGAGCCCAGGTGCCTAAAGAAGGGAATAGAGTCCTGAAGTTTATATTAGAAATCATTCTTATAGGAGAAACTAGAAAAGCACCAGAGACAGGGAGTAATTTTTAGAAGTGGGGCTAGCCTCGGAGAAGAGAGGTGAGAGGAAGTTTGTCTGACAGGCATTAGGACCTAGGAGGCAAGGGTCAGGACAGATAGGATAGATGGGCGAGTCTCACTTGGGCAGCATGACTTTGAGAGTTCCGCTCATGGCTACAGGATCAACCAACTTTTTGTTGGGACCCCAGAGCTGAATGGCTTTCCTCTCTGTCAACCCTCAGCTCAGCCCAGAAGTACAAGAAAAGTGGAAGCTGGTTCCAGGCAAACCAATGCTCCCAACTCCAAAGAGTCAGGGGTTGTTAGAGAGCCCTTTCCCAGAAAGCCTGACACCTGTATCTTTAGTCCGGCAGCCATGCTAGTCGCTTTTAACTGGCTGACAGATGCCCAGTATTGAGCCCCCGAATTCTAAGGAAAAATAGGGCAGAATAGCAAGCGAAAGGGATCTGATGGTACTCACCGCTTAGTGATGGTCCCTTCATGGTCACCAAAATGTGTCCCATCTAGGTCACCAAAAGATGTCCCTTTGTGGTCGCCAAAATGTGTCCAGAATTGGTTACTTCCGGGGGGTTCTTGGTCTCACTGACTTCAAGAATGAAGCCACGTACCCCCACGGTGAGTGTTACAGTTCTTAAAGATGGTGTGTCTGGAGTTTGTTCCTTCAGATGTTCAGATGTGTCTGGAGTTTCTTCCTTCCAGTGGGTTCGTGGTCTCGCTGACTTCAGGAGTGAAGCCGCAGACCTTCACAGTGAGTGTTATAGCTCATAAAGGTAGTGCAGACCCAAAGAGTGAGCAGCAGCAAGATTTATTGTGAAGAGCGAAAGAACAAAGCTTCCACAGCATGGAAGGGGACCCGAGTGTGTTGCCACTACTGGCTCAGGTGGCCAACTTTTATTCCCTTATTTTGGCCCTGCCCACATCCTGCTGATTGGTCCATTTTACAGAGAGCTGATTGGTGCATTTACAATCCTCTAGCTAGACAGAAAGGTTCTCCAAGTCCCCACTTGACCCAGGAAGTCCAGTTGGCTTTACCTCTCAATATTTCTAGAACACTGTTAGGAAAGAAGGATCAAAGAAAATACCCCCCAGTGAAGTATATTCTAATTTGGAGCCCTGCTTTCAGTTGGATATCTAATTTTCTATTTTTGAGGGCATTTACAGCTCTGCCTTAAATAAGTTTTACACACACACACACACACACACACACTCAGCCATATATTTATATACATGAATGAGTCATGATGGGTAAATCTCTATAAACTACATCTCACATTAGTTTCAGAAAAGTTAAAAATGACTGTGAACTACCTAGGAGCCTTATAGGTCACATTTAGATGGGTTGAACTCAAAATCTCATGAGAACAAAATCTGCTGTGATTTGCCTTGTCCTTGTTCTGACTGGAACATCTAAGGTAGAGGATCCATAGAGACTTCTAGCTCCAGAGGAGTCCTTTGACCCATTTTCTACCTTCCAACTGCAGAGTTTGACCCACAAGCCCTTCAAGGGATAGCATAGAATCCTTCTAGAAGTTTCTATGGTTAGAAATTTGAGGGATGCCACTTAGACTGTGGATGAAGATTATTTCTAATAAAATATAAATTAGTAGCTTCATGATTTCATGTAGAGTCTTCATGACTTTTTAAAATCTTTAAAGGTATATAGATATTAATTTTTAAATATGAAGTGCTGTGAAGCCATGAAGGAGAAGTACTAAGGAAAATATGATCTCCAGATTGGAGGAGGAGTTGAAAGGCAGTGGTACAGACTCTTTTGAGACAGAGTATTACAAAAGCAAGATTGAATGTAGAGTGAAAATGGGAAAAAAGGAATGAAATAGGAAAACAATCCAAATGATAGATTTTAATGGGATGAAACAGCAAATAATAACCAAAATGGTGGCTGGATGCTGATGCATCCAGAAGCTAAATATAGTCTGCAATGAGGACTCAGGTCATAGGTTGGAGAGAGGAGGTAGTGTAGTGAGACCCCCTGAAACTATTGCTATGGAATAAAAGATGAAGTGCTCCTGATTATTATAAATACAAAACTGCATGCAGGATTGTGTAAAGACAATGCTAGGTTGGACTGCCAGAATGAGCCAACAGCGCATGATGTGCTTCCCCCTGCAGAGAGCCTATGAATGGACGTGCAGTCAGGGAGGTTTCACATCACCAAGATTCCTATCCCAGAAAAGCAGATGTTCATAGCTCTGGGAATGGAATGCGACCCTCATGGAGAGCCTATAAATAGACGCATAGGGGACACCTGTCCATATGGATAAGATAGGGCTATAAACACCTTAATCTTGCCACGGCTTTTCTAGGTCTCTTTAGGGTTAAGGCATACTCCCTTCTGAGAATTTCTGGTCTAACCAGTTGTCTAGCTTCATATCCCGTTTCTATGAATTGTTTGTAACCAGCTTTTGCTGTAACTGTTGCTGCTGATTAATATCTTGCTAATCATAGGTTATGGAAAGACTGTGTTTCTGTTTTAAGGCTCTGTTAGAAATTACTGATGCACACACTATATTGTAAATTCTTATCTCTGTATACTGTACTTCTGCATACAGATGTTATGTTAAAGAATTACTTCATCCCCATGTGACCATCTCACCTCATAATCAAATGACCCTAAATCCCTCACTAACCTACCCCCACCCTCACTAAACTTAATAATAAATGCTGGCATATCCAGTGCATTGTTGGCACTGTGGGACCAGAAGACGGTGACCCCTCTGGACCCAGCTTTCACTATCTTGTGTATGTCTATTATTTCTCGACCTTCTGATCCGCCTGGGAACAAAGAGAGAGTCCTTTTGCATTGTGAGCTGCTGGCCAGATCCCGCAATAGAGGTAGATAAGGCAGAATATCCCAAGTAAGAACCAGGTATACCTACCAGGGTGGTAAGAGAAGCCCCAGTGCTATCAGCTTACTGCTGACCAGTAGTCAACTGGTGAACTAATGAAACAGAGGGAAAGGGATCTCTGAAGAAGTATCATTTGTTGAGCTATTTGCCAATTTTAGCAATAGAGCTATTCCATGCTTCAAAACCTGAATTAAGCCAGTTGCTGTGACTCACACCTGTAATCCCAGCACTTTGGAAGACCAAGAAGGGCGGTTCACTTGAGCTCACCAGTTTGAGACCAGACTCGCCAACATGGCGAAATCCCATCTCCACAAAAAAAAAAAAAAAAAAAATTAGCAGGGAGTTGTGGCACAGCCCTGTAGTCCCAGTTACCTGGGAGGCTGAGGTAGGGGAATAGCTTGAGCCTTGAAGGAGGTTGCAGTGAGCCGAGATCACACCACTGCACTTCAGCCTAGGTGACAGAGCAGGACCCTGTCTCAAAATAAATAAATGAATAAAATCTGAATTAAGTTTATTTTGTAGAAAACATTAACTTCATTAACTGAGTGGATAAATATTTATTGCATACTTACTATGTGCAAGACATTATGTCAGGGGCTGGAGATAAAATAAAGAACAAGATGAAGTCTTTGCCCCCATGTAACTTTCATTAGAGAGGGAAGATAGAATACAATAAACTAGTAAATAGATGAGAATATGCAATTGGCTCTCATTATCTGTGTGGAATTGGTTTCAGGACCCCTTTGGACACCAAAATCTGTGGATGCTCAAGTCCCTTATATAAAATTATGTAATATTTGCATATACCTATGCACATCCTCCTGTATACTTTAAATTGCCTCTATATTACTTATAATATCTAATGCAATGTAAATGCTATGTAGGTGTTATACTGTATTGTTTAGGGAATGATGACAAGGAATAATATCTGTACATGTTCAGTACAGATGCAACTATTCTTTAATTTTTTTTCCAAATATTTCTTTTCTTTAGTAGATTGAATTCGTGAATGCATAACCCACAGATACAGAGGGCTGATTTTAAACTGTGATTAGTGCCATAAATACTATGAACAGGGAGCTGTGATTGGTTTAAAAAGCAAGCAGAGATGGGTCTGTTCTAGATAGAATAATCTGGGAAGACCTCCCTGAGGTGGTAATGTTTGAGAACAAAAAAGTGAGGAACCAGTCATACAAAGTTGTGGGACTGCGGTTTAAATCAGCAGAGGCAGAGGAGATAGCAGATGTAGTGGCTCAGAAGAAGAAATAGCTTGGCATGTGCCAGAAACGGACAGCCTGGTGGGAGACACACGATACCGTTGAGGTACAAGGGGAAACAGGCAGTTGGAGATCAGAAGGTCAGCTCTATTATTGGAACGAAAAGAAACCTAGATTAGAGGACGTGGTATAGATCCTGGGTAAGTGGACTTGCTAAGTGCACCTCAGAATTAAACTTGCCAACCCAGGCCTAGTTGAAAGATACCAGCCACCCCAATGGGCTTTTCATCTAAAATTTAACCCTGAGAAAAGCAGAGAACGCGTCTTCCCAATGAGCAAGTTGCCACTCCAAAAGGAGAGAAAAGAAGGGGCTGGTCTGCATACACTCAATTCCTTCTCTGGAACCCACCAACCAAAGAAGTCACTCCTCCTGGGTACCAGAGGTGAGGTCAGACAGCCTACTTGATTAGTGGTCTCTTCGTTTGGATATTTGAAGAAAGTTTATGCACACAGGTATGGTCCTGATCTATGTGTGTTGACTGTCTCTTCTACCAGTATGTAAACCTCATTGGTTGCTTTTATATCTACCCATAGTGTGTGGTTCCATTACACAAATTCAATTTTTGCTCTTTGACTTGCTGATTAATAAGGTTAAGAACAAAACTATTCAACATTGGCTTTGAGAATTTGAGGCCGATGAGAAAAGTTACTTCTTCCTTATGTCATCCAAAACCTGTATCCTCCTTCCATAAACAGTGCTGTTGCTGAGAAACAACTGGCATAGAAGGGGGAAAAAAAAAATCCTAGTTAGAGTGAAAAGAGCCTTTCATCCTTTGGGAAAGCAGACTGGGCTCGGTCTGATTCACACGCAGTAAAATCCTGCTTCTCCCGGTTCTTCCTGTTGCTTCCCTTAGGATCTATTAACAATGGGTTTCTCGGCATTTGTGGCTGGCAGAAATGAGATCACCTGGCCAGACAGGCTCCGTCCCACTGAGAGTTGAATTCTGGCACAAACAGGCTGGGTACCCTTCCCCTGAAACTGGTTGGACCCAGCTTCCACTTTTTAAAAATCAACTTTTACTTTAAGTTCCAAGGCACACCTGCGGGAAGTGCAGGTTTGTTACATAGGTAAATGTGTGCCATGGTGGTTTGCTATGGATCTACCCATCACCCAGGTATTAAGCCCAGCACCCATTAGCTGTTCTTCATGATGCTGTCCCTCCCCACAACCCTCTGACAGGTCCACGTGTGTGTTGATCCCCCACTATGTGTCCATGAGTTCTCATTACTCAGCTCCAACTTAATAAGTGAGATTCCACTTTTAAGGAGCTGTATTAGTCCAGTCAAAAACGACCCATTAGTGCATATTGCCTGCTGCCTTCAGTAAGACAATTATAGTTCTCTTTTTCAACATTTCAATTTTTGAAAAGGTATACCTAGTTCAAATATTCAGATAGTTCTATGAGGCTTACAATAAAACTCTCAGTTATCTTCAACCCCAGGTTCTTCCCAGAGGCAATCACTTTTAATTGTTTTAATTATTCTTTTGGTGATTACCTCAATAATTTTAAATAACATGTTTACTAGTTTTTCCATTTTAGGCATAATTTTCTATGAGTTTTCTACTATAAAAAATAAACATTGGACTGATACACACACAGACAGGCTCTTGAGATTGCATGCACACACATCCACATTCTCTTGCCCACATTTTCCCACTATAGTTATATCACAAGTTTTTATTACTCTGCATTGTTTATATTACTTTGGGCTTAAAAATAACTTACCTTCACTGCTGAGTCATAGGTAGCACTACAACTTTTTTCCTGTACATTTTTCTCCTGGAGTTAATAATTTAACTCCTAATTTGCCTATATGCTTTTTAACTGAGTTACACATGAGACTATCTCTAGTTCCTCTCCAAACTGGATCTCCTCCCAACATCTTCAAAACACATCAGGTAATCCACTGGCTCCCCTTTGTTTCTTGGCTACATCTGTCTCAAAGCCTTCACCTCTCTGGACATTTGGTGACTACTCTCTAGGTCTGCTTCGCACGTCCCTGCTTCTCGGATCTTCCTGAGCTCTTATCCTCACAGGTCCCTGACATTTGCCTCTGTGTTGGAGTCCCTGATTTTCTAGATCCCATTTCTCTCCCTTTATCAATTCACTCTCAGATCTTCCAGTAGCTTTCCAAGAGGGTGCATGAGTCAGAGATACATTTCAGATAACTCTTATATCCTTAAAAAGGATCCTTATTTTATTCTTATAAATCCTGATTTTATTCTCCCTAATCAACTGCCCATAGAAATAGTTTTCTCTCTGAACCTTCAAGTCATCTCTCCACTGTCTTCTAGTTTCCATGTATTGTTGAGAAAGTGAGATTGTTTGAATCCCAATCTTTTATGTTTGAATTTTTTTTGTCTTTGGAAAACATTTAGCATATTCTCAGTTTCCCAGCATTCTGAAATTTCAAAATGTTGTGCCTATGAATTATTTTTCATTAATAACACCAGGCACATAGTGGGTGTTTTCATTCTAAAACTTCAGGTCTTTCAGTTCTGTGAAATTGTCTAATTACTTCTGTAGTAGTTTCCTCCTCTTCATAATATCTTTTCTTTTCTGAAACACCTATTTTTTTTTTGGATGGACCCACTGGGTTGATCCTGTAGATTTTTGCACAAGGGGGTGGTGTTTGTTTTTATATATTCCCTCCTATTCTCGCTATTTCTTCCTCACTGTGTTTTGCTTTCTGAAACACTTCCTTAACTTTATTTTTCAAGAATGAATGTTTTATTTCTGCAATTGTAGTTTTAATTCCCAGTAACTCTTTCTTATTCTCTAAATATTCCTTTTTATGGCCTCTTATTTGCATTAGAGCAACATAGTTTGCATGGTGGTTGAGATTATAAACTGAAGCAGCAGATTGCCTGGGTACAAACTGCAGCTCAACTGCTTAACCAGCTGTGTGACATCTGACAACATGCTTACATGTTACGTGGCTCAGTTTCTTCAACTGTAAAATGGGGATAATAATACCATCCACTTCATGTAGGGTTATTGTGAAGACTCAGTAAGCTGCTGTGAAGGCACTTGGAGCAGTGTCTCGCCCATAGAAAGTTCTCTGTACATGTCAACTATTGTTATTATACATGCAGTAGCTCCTTTCCTCTTTGTGAATACAGTAATTACAGGAATTTTTTTTTTTGAAAATGCTTTTCTCCTTCCTTCTTCGTCTCTACACTTTTTTCCTGTTTGTAGTTAGCTGTTTGTTTTGTTTTGGTCTCTTTCTTTCATATTAGAGGCATTCCTGAAACATTTCATGATATTTTAACAGTGAGGAATTAAAATGCTGATTGGATGCTCTGTGTGTTTGCATTGGTTTGCTGGCAGGTGGGCTTCTCTGTAGGTAATCCGCTGGACGTTCCATTGTATAACCCCCGAGTGTAGGAGGTCTTGGGCTGCTTAGTCTCTTGCCTGAGGGTATAAACCTGGCAGCCAGAGTTCTTAGAATTGAGCTGGGTAAGGGGATCCAGGTCTTCTGGTTCACTAGGCCAACTTCCACTTATCCCCACTGCTTTCAGCAGATGCTACTGCCTCTGCTGAGCCTCATGTCAGGGAGCCTGAAGTACCTCTTCAGAGTCTTCCATTAGGGTTGGAGCTGACAATTGCCTAGTTCTGCAGAATAGTAGAGGGGAATCTGATAACCTGTCTGCTTCATATATAGACATTTAACAAATACTCCTAAGTTCATCATCACTTGCTCATCTGCTTCTAGCTCTAAAATTCTACGCTATTTTCCTCCTTCATTTTTTATTTATCTTTATAAATGCATGTAGCTTTAAAAAAATCTCTTTTTTGTCATGTTTTTGGAGTTTGGGAAGGACACATAAATGCACGTGTGTGTGTAAAAATCTGCCACTCTTTACAATGAACACTTTTGAGTGCATTTCTAATGATTTTGGGTTCTGTGCAATGAACCATGAATAATGAGGACCACAGTCCACATAATTAGTAAACAGAAGAGGCTATGGCAGAGTCATCAGTCAGGGAGCTGAGCTCTGAGTCTTGGGAAGGCACTGCCCTGATCTGCCAACGGGCTCTCAGGATGGGATAGCACCTCGTGTGAAGACTGGCTGGTATGGCTCGGGTGGCAGTGTGTTTTCCCAGGACTGCCACTCATTGGCTTTATAACCTTGGACAGTTAGAGACTCTGACTTCCATTACCTCCCTTGTGAAAATAAACACATCTCTACTTCTCAGTTTTTTCTGAGACTTAGCTATTATATAAACTGTAAATTTCTGTGTGAATATTGGGAACCATTCTATTTTAGTTGATCGCCCATCTTAGCTCCCAAATATATCAATCTGTGCCCATCTATTTCACAGCACAAACCACACTACAGTTAAATTTATATTCTTCTGTTCTTTACATTAGACAAAGCTGCTTCTAGGCAAGTATCTTGCTCATTATTTACTTAGCTCAGTATCTTTGAGTTCTAGAGCTGGACATGGTACATAGTAGGTGTTTAGTAAAATGTTGGCTGAATAAAGAGGAGACAAGAGCTATATGTTCCCAGAATTGGACCCACAGTCTTGACCTCGTTAGTCATAATTTCTAACCATCTATATACTATTAAGAGAACCCCCTTTCATGACAGAAGATCCATTCTTCATAGCCTCTGGGCAGCCATTGGCCTGGTGATTGCCGCTGGCCTTAAATACCTGGGGGCAGACCTGAAGAATAATAACCCTGCTAAGACCAACTGCACATCCTATTTCCCATCTCTTGAGCCATATGTTTAGCAACTTATATTTAATAAATACAGCAGCGGTATTTGATTATAGCGAGCCTGGTGATAGTTAAACTCGATTGCCAAGGAAATAGAGTTAGAATCCTGAATTGTTTTTATGTATTGCAATGGGCAATTGGAATGCCTCTTCCATATGGCACTGACTCTGTCTGGACCGCACAGCCCATTCCCCGTCAGATGGTTCCATTTTGGGTCAGTGATGATTGCAGAGAACAATGTGTAGAGGCAGGTGATCCCCAAGGGGGTCCATTTGATTTCAGTTCTTTGCCCTCGATTGCTGTCCCGCTGCAGACCAAGGGACTTTGGCACAGTTGGGCTTGCATCCTTACATTTTTAATCGGCACATTGGTATTTACGAGGCTGGCTCTATCCAGTGCTTTGGAAAGGCAGAGACAATGGTTGGAAGAGAATAAATGCCTCATATAAAGGTTAGTGGAGATTGTTTTCATGCTTCCAAAGGCGGGGGTGGGTTCTTTTATCTGCACCAGTTCACCTGCTTCCAGCTGTCACAGTTCTGAGGAGCATCCACAAAGCTGCCGAATGCTCAGCCAGAGGGGAGGGGGTTGCCTGCTGCTCAGTCTTCAGAGTGACATTTTCCCTTCTCTGACCACCCTGCCAATCCCCAGAATGCATTTACCTCCCTTCTTGAGGCTGCCTGGGGAGTGCTTGCTATCCTTTGCCCTGGTGGAAGGAGGTGGTGTCCTCTTCCATCATTGAATAGAAATTATAGAAACTTCCCTAAAGATATTTCCCTCTGGCTCACCTGTTCAGCTTATTAATAAAGCAACTCTGTAGCTTCAGGGGGGAAAGTAGCTTGGTATGAGCCTGTGGTCGCCCTTAGAAAAAAAGGGCTCCATTCAGATCCCATGAAGAGACACACACCTCTCTCGGTGCCCCTTGCTAAAGCTTTTGTGAATGCTCTTAGAGTCTATTACGGGGAGGCTGGCTTTGGCATATTATGAATATCAATAGAGTTCACATCACCATTCTCCCTATCATAAAGAAGCATTCATACAATATTCACCAGTGTAGTGGAGACAATAAGTCGGCTCCCCTCCCCAGCCTCTTTCCCTCCTTGTCAAGACGAATCAGCTCAGTGAGGAGCGTGGGCAGTCTAGCTTCAAGTAATTACTCTGAAACCTGGACTCTTGAGCCGGCAGCCACTTTTCTGTGTGTGTCTGTCACATATCCTTCATGAGTTCCTTCTTCTCTAAATGTTCTTTTCATCTTGCAGTTATCTATTTCTCTCTCTTGCTCTTTTTCTGTGCTTTCTCTAAGAATTCACAGCCAGGCTAACCCTTCAAGGGACTTTTGAAATGTCACTGTGACCCCCTGCTCAACAGCCAGGACCACTGAGTCCTTTTCTCTCCATAGAAAGACCAAACACCTTCCAGCTGGAGTTTACAAATGTCTCAAAGTCATAGAACCTTCTTAGTTAAAAATAAAATTAAGCCTCTTTGCTTGAGCGGTAAAGTCTTAATGGCCTACATAAGGCAAATGGCAATAAAGCAAAACAAGTGCTGCTTTATAGCCAACCATTCATGTGAAAGAGGTATGTAAAATAATGATAATAGTCATAACAACAAGTAGATATTAGGGAAGGAAGGCTAAAAATGGGGGCTGCAATGAAATGATCTTTCCCATTCATGTGATTCCCTGTGTAACTCCTGCGAAACAAGTGTGATGCCTTTCCTGCCTGTGTGGGGAAACCTGCACTAAGCCTGTGCCCCCTTTTTTGATGTGGTCCTTAATTGTGCACAGCTGCATGGTGAGGATGAGGCTGTCATCCTGACTCAGGTGAAGGGAAGAAGTTGGCCTCTTTGCCTTCTATTGTGTTTATCTTTTGCACTAATACTAGAGTCACCCAGCTATAGTTGGACACAATTATTCTACAGAGGCCCAAAAGGTGATTGTCCAGATCTTGGTCATTTGAGAAAAACCGCCTGAGACAAAGATTTCTTGCATAGTTGGGTCTTGCTCTCTGGAGAGAAGCCTAGAGGCATTGCAATGTGCTGTGGGGTGTGTGGGTTTAGAGATATTTTGGGACTACACGGTAGTGGCCAGGGGTAGCCAAAGCAGCATCCCTATACTCTCCCCAAATCAAAACCACTGCAAACAAGTTCTTTGGCATCAGAATTATCCAGTTTGATGTTATTTTGCATCTTTATATCCCTTTTGGGCTTTCTCTTTTGTTACCCCCAGCCTTCAGGAAATCTTATTTAAGTATTCCGTCTGGTCTCAGCTGTGCTATAGGGTTGGCAGGACAGGATCCTGACTCATGTTTGTTCAGAACTCTAAATAGGAGTATCTCTGTCCCCAGACCAGCAGTGGTAGCCCCAGTAATTAGCAAAAGATTTCCCTCAGGCAGTGTTTTCCAAAGTGGGTTGTATATTATGTGTGTTCTGTTGGGCTATTATTAAGCCTTGTGGGGCAAAGCAGGCCATGGTCCAATCAGTTTGGGGAATACTGGGTTAAGCAATTTAAACAGGTTTATTCCCAGTAATACTTCTCAAGGCCTTTGTATTAGTTTTCTGCGGCTACCGTAACAAACTCCCACAAAGCTGGTGGCTTAAATCAGCATAAATTTATTCTTTTACAGTTCTGGAGATGAGAAACCTGAAAGCAGTGTCACGGGGCTGAAATCAAGGCGTTGGCAGGGCTGTGCTCCTTCGTGGAGGGCTAGGGGAGACTCCATTTCTTGCCCCTTCCAGCTTCTGGTGGTTGTTAGCATTTCTTGACTTGTGAGCACATCCTTCCAGTCTGCAAGGCCAGGATCTTCAAATCTCTGTCCACTGTATCTTCATATCACCCTCAGAAGTGTATATGTGAAATCTCTGTCTCCCTCTTGTAATGACACATATGATGGCATTTACGGCCCAACTCAATAATACCAGATAAGCTCCTCCTTTCAAGACCCTGAATTTCATAATATCTTTTGCCATGTAAGGTAACATTCAGAGATTCCAGGGATTTAGAAGTGTATATATCTTTTCGCAGGGCCACTGTTCAACCCACCCCAGCCTTTAATACGTTCTGAGTACTGTGGATCTCTAGGATGAGCTGAGAGTCACAGAGTGTTTCTTGAACCTCAATGACAAGGCAACTCTCCTTTCACGTACTTTTTGCTGGATTGGTATTCTGAGGAACACACTTTGGAAAATCTTAGCAAGAGAAGATGAGTCTTGGAGAAAAGTCAAAGCCAATCAGTCCAGCTGCCCTTCTCTCTGTGGATCTGGATTTTATTTGACTGAGGCAGATGGCACTTTCCTTCATTCAGGAGATGATATCATCACACAGACAAACTAGGAAAAAAATCAGCAATTTCACAGGGACACCTAAGCCAGACTCCACAGGTGAAGAATCTCTAGAGAATGGTAAAGATAGCATTATATTACAATTTCAAAACCTGGATTGGATTCCTGGTCCCCCTACATATAAGCTACATGATCCCAGGAAAGTATTTCAACTTTCCTAAGACCCTGTTTTCTCGTCTATGAAGTACAGATAATAACCACACCTACCTGCTTGTGTCATGTGAATACCATCTGTAAAAGTGCTTTATTAAAAGAAAACTTTATAAAATCTAAGAAATTATTTTTATTATGTGAAAAATAACTTAAAAAAAAAAAGTTCTTGTCTTACAGGATGGTCTTGGTGATGGGGGGTAGAGCTCTGTTCCTCTTCTCTGGAGATCAAGTTGTTCTTTCTCAGCAAAAGCCCAGAGCAATACAACTGTGCATTCTCATGGACTGTTATATTTCCAATTCTTTGAATCCAGTGTGTGTTCTATAAATATGAAAGGAATGAACTGGCCTTGCCTATATCTCTTCTCCCTTTTATCCGTTCCACAGAATCATAGAATATTTGGGCTGGAAGGGCCCTTGTGATGTTGTCTAGAATGATAGCTCCCAAATGCTAATTTAGGGACCTGCAAAACCTGGCCTACATGAGAAGCAGCTGGCAGCCCATTAAATACAGTTGCCAGCACCACCTTGGGGATTCTGATTCAGTGAGTTTGAGATGGGACCTGGGAATCTGCATTTTAAGAAGTTCCGGGTGACGTGATAGAGCAGTTTCATACACTGATCTAACTTTTCCCACCACCTTCATATAGAACCATGCCTAAAATATCACACTAAGCAATCTATTTTAAAGATTTTCATGAAATTCTTGCAACTTCCTTCACTAGAGATGTGCTGTGTACCAAGTGGTCATGTGAGACAGCCACAGCCCCCTTTTGGCTCATTCAATCATTCATTACTCATCCATCAATTCATACAGGCATTGATTGTGTACCTACTACTTACTCTATGGCATTTCCTCTCAGGAGGTCCCTTGTCATCACAAACGCCATGATTTAAAGCCTCTCTCCTTTTTTGCCTTGAGTAAGTAGAGATATAGGAGGGCTTGCCTTTCTGCTTTACTGTTTGCTTTTCTCTTTTTTAGGGATTATCTCTAAAGTAAGGAGGAAGCATTTCTTCCCCTAAATGATGAAAGACTAAATGCCTCAGAATTATGGATCATTTCTCAGGGAGGGTCCCTGAGAAATGCAGTCCTCTAAAGTGTAAGGTAACATAATCTCCATTTTCCCCAATTAAAAATAATCTAGATAAGTCAGGAGCTTTGAATGATTTTCCTGATGTCAGAATCAGGACACGTATGGCCTAGGTTTCCTAGCTCCTATCCCCTTTCATTCCTTAAAGTAATATTTATTCAGAATATTTGATTCTAAAATAATGTACATGAGAGCAATGTTCTCCAATTTCAAAAATACTATCCTTCAAATATTCGTCTGACTGGGTTGAAGAATAGTCCTTTTCTTCTGCAGAACTCATAATTACTTATTGACATCTTCTGATACTCACCAGCCTATGCTTATAAATAAGTATCACGTGCCCCAAACTGAGCTAGCTAATACCTATTAAGTGGTGGATGAGTAAAATATTGTTAACTATATTTTCCTAGGCTGCAGTGGGACCTCAAGTTTGTTTGTTTGTTTGTTTGTTTGTTTGTTTTCAGAGCCTCTCCAGCACTGGAGGGTAAAAGTGCTTGCGCCTGAGCCCTGCTGCTCCTGTCTTTACTTTGCCTCTGTTCCAGGGATGCTCTGATCATTTGTCACCAGCAGTCTCCAACGCTGGCAGGGAGGCAGGTCCTCAGGCAGCTCTGAAAGCTGACATGCGATCTGCTGGAGTAGGGGTGCAGCAGCTGGGAGCCTCGCTGTCCCTTTTCCTTTTGTTACTGGACTCAAACTTTGCAGGGCCCAAGGATGGTGCTGTCCTCCTGTAGTGAGTCACATCCTGTGTGTCAGAGAAGCATGCCAATCACAGAATTTCTATCTTCCACTTTTAACAAAGGTCTATCATGTCTTATTATGTTCTTCCACATAAGAGTCTCTGAATGAAGGTGCTATCTTTTTTTGCTCACATTTATCCAGAAGTCAACAGAAGGAATGTGTAGGTATCAGAGAAAGGATCAAGGCCAACAGCTTGGGACTCAAGTCTGGGGATAGATTATGGCCATAAGATTGTGGTGGTCTTCCTAAGGTCAATGGGAAACTACAGATTTGCTGTATTTTCCAAGACGAAGAGAATTACATGCTGGTGGCCCCAAGGAAAGGGCAAGATGACTTGTGTTTTTTGGTATGTGTGTCTGACAAGTAGGAAAGGCTTTTGCTTTGATGAGGTTGGTGTTCCTTTTATTTCTTTTCTTCCTCCCTTTCTTTCAAATTGTTGACATTTTCATTTACACTTAATATCATGAATTTTCATTTCATTTACTGGGAAGGTCATTATTCAAACTAGCCCCTTATGCTGTTAGCAGTAAAACCAGAAGTTCAGAGGACAAAGAAGTTAACTGTTTGAAGGTTAATAGATAGTATGAATTATGAAATTTAGAAAATCCCCACCTTTTCCTCTCTCTTCTCCTACTCCACTTCAACCAGTAGTCCAAATCATTTGAACAGTGATAAAACTATTTTGCATACAAATGCACAATACTTAGGTCTCCTTATTGATTCAAATAGCTCACCTGCCTCTTCTCCTCCACCCCAGCCCACCACCATTCCCCATCACCTTTCTTACCCCAAGAGAGACTAGATTGGGAAACTGTCACTCTATTTGTAAAACTGTGAACACAGACCTAGCCCAGCAGATCTGACACTTGGTGTTTGTCCCCTGACATTCAAAAGGACATTTGTGTATTTCCTGAGGAGAGTCACAGGAAGCCACCAAAGTCAGCCGCTGTGGCTACCCTTCTGGGATAACTGGAATGGAGAGACATGCCTCCTTGTGTCTCAGCTTTGGATTTACTTTGATGTCGGGAAATGGAGAGTAGAAGGGGAAAGTGTAGGGCAAAAGGAAGACAGATGAGTGGTTAATGGAGGCTGAAGGGGCAGATTGAGAGAGAATACGCTCACAATAGACAGAAGATGGATTGATAGATTCGACCTAGAGATGTAAATAGGATAGTTTATTTAAGCTGCTTAGAGTCTCTTCTTCTTATCTATCCATCTATTTATCTATCTGCCTTAAGCAGGGACTGATAGGGGAACAGACAGATAACATGAGAAGGATGGATTAGCAGCAGACTGGGAGCCTCGTGGCATCTCAGATTCCAGGAGAGCAAAGGGACCTGCAGATAAGCATCAGGAGGACAGATTACAGAGCTTCCCTGAAGGATTTCCTGCCCCTTCTGTGCCCCAAATAAAACAAGACCAGTGTCCAGACAAGGAAGGTTACTGGGGCATCAGAGAGCCCGTTCCCACACTCCCCTGCTCCCACCCCTCCTCTAACAATTTGCAGCTGTTCTCTTCTTCGACCCCAGAAAGTGGACAGCTGCCAATCTGAGAAGGAAGCTGAAAGCAGGGCTTGGTGCTAGCATATATTTTTATCCCAAAGCCTTGCTTTAAATTCCAGTCAGGCTTCCAGTCTTGCAACAACAACAGGGGAAAGGAAGAGGAGGGAAAAAAAAAAGAAGGAAAGCTAACCATGCTCCGGCTGTTCGGGAAAGCTGTCAGCTGTCAGGTCTGCTTAACTGACAACCTGTTCTCCAGAGCCCCAGGGGGCCTGGGAAGGAGAGGAAGAAGTGAGGGCCGGTCTGGGTTGTGGGGCCTTTGCCAGCCTGCGCACAACTACATAGTGAGTTTCCGCCTCACCCACCAGTTCAGGCCCATCAGGGCAAGGCCCAAGGCTAAGCAGCAAGCCTGGGGGTGGGGCACAGGGTGTGCAGTAGGACCCACTCTATTCCACGAGTCATCATGGAGCAGAGGGGCCACAGGGTCCAAAGCTGCTGGGCTATGGATAAATCAGGTCACTGAAGGACACCCTCCTTCATTGGGACAGGAGAGGTTCCTTACGGCTAGGGAAATGAGGAAGAAGAGAGTAAAGATTTCCAGAGGCTTCCAGAGCTCAGTCCAGACTCAGAGGTGCAAGGAAATCCTTCCTTCGGCCTCTGCCACCTTGGTACTGGGAACAGCCTTGAGGCTAGCTAACAGCCACTCCAAGGGCTAGCTGGCCCTTTCTACTTCTCATCTATACACACTGGCTTGCATGATCCTTTTCCTTTCTCTTCCCTTTTCCTTCTCCTGGCTCCAAATTCCTAAGTATGAAATTTCCACCACTCGCAAGATAACCTTCTTCAGGGCAAATTCTTGTGTCAAGTTGGAAGACATAACTGGGCTTGGTTCCAGTCCCCACTACTTACTATGTGACCTTGATTTCAGTCCCTAATGCTTGCTCAGGTGTGATCTTGGGCAAATCAGTCTTATCTCTACAAAGGAGATATTTTTTAGTCCACAAATCAAACAAAATTGTGCATATGGAGACATTTCATAAACTAGAAGAGCCTATAAGACATTCTGTTCTGATTTACCTTTATTTCTTTGACAGCCCCTAGAACAAAGACTTACACCATAGGCATGCAATAATAGTCAAATGAACAAATAAACACATGGATGAATGGGTGTAGTAGAGAAAAGTTCCCTTGTGTTTGCTTATGAGAAGCAAGGGAGATTGTTTGGGACTAAGCAACAGCAGCCTTGAGGCTAGCTGGTAGGTGCTGGACCCCACAGGACTCCCTGTGGCCCTATAGAATCAGAGGCGCAAAGATGGGGTCTAGGGATCTGTATCTCAGCTGGCTGCACAGCTAGTCAATGTCTCAAAGTTGGGACATTTCTGTTCTAAGTAGGAAAGCAGAGGGCAGATGACAAAATTTTGTGTTATTTTTTAAGGGTAGAAATGACAGAATCATTGAATCCCTGAACATAGAACCGTGCCTGACAAACAACACATTGATACCTCAGGATGCAGTTTTCTTCATGAGTGTCACAATAGATTTTTGAGAGAAGGTGGGAGACTCACTAATGAATAAGGCCTGGCCTCTCACCCCGAAACAGTGACACTGAATATAATGTTGCTGAAGAGCAGCCATAGACTTACAGGTGGGGCCTTACATGCATGGAGAGAATATCCCAAGAGGATGGCATGGCAAGACCAGGGGGAGGCAGGTGAGGCCCTGAGGCACAGAACTTAAGGAGGCACCACTCAGAAGTTTGTGTGGGTGCTTCCTTAAATTCTCATCATAGGTGCCTTGTCTGCTTCACCCTAGTGCTTGCCCTGGGATGAGGAGAAGAGTTAGAAAAGGCTTTGAGAAGCACTCCTCAAGTCTGAGAAGATGAACAGGAAGGCGTTGTGCAGTGACTCTTAGGGAGAAAGGCATTTCAGGCAGAGGGAGGCACATAACCAAAGCAGAGGTGCTAGCAACATGATGGTGCGGGTGAAGAATTCCCACATTGGGAGTCGGCAGAAGCATCACATTAAAGGTGAGAGTTGGGAGATATGAGAGAGACGAGGTACAGAACACAGAGGGTCTTCTCAGCCATATTAAAGATCTTGGAATTTGTCCTCCTGGTTGTGGGAAGCAGGAAAAGACACAGGCAGGTGGTGCTTCAAACAGAACTTTCTGGTCAATCTCTAGACACTGTCCTATCCAATTCACACGTACAGTGAGCTACAAATAAAAGCTACATATGTAACTTTAAATTTCTAGTAGTCACATTTAAAAAGTTAAAAAAATTAATTTTAATGCTATGTTTTATTTAACATAATAGATCCAAAATATAATCACTGTGATCACTTCAAAATGTAATCAATATCAAACAATATTAAATGAGGCATTTTACATTCTTCCTTATTGTGGAAAATCTTCAAACTCCTTTGTGCAGGCTACATATATACCACATGTCCATTTAGTTTAGCCACATTTCGAGTGCTCAATAGCCATGTGTGGCTACAGCGTAGAACAGCACAGACCTACAGGATGGAATCTGGAGGCTGAAAACCGGAGGCAGCCTTTACAAGAGTCAAGGGGAAATGATACCTTTCTAATCCAGGGTGTTGGTAGTGGGAATGGAGAGAAGGTGACAGGTTATCAACTAACTGAGCTTTTCCTAGTATCTTTGTGAAATCATGATACAGCACTTAACTTCCTGGGCCATGTAGAGATTTTTTTTTGAGATCATGTGTATGAAACAGCTAGCACAGGCTGGTAGGGAATGTGTGCTCGGTGGCATTCCCCACCTACCCAGGCTGTTTGCTCTCTTCGGGAACAGGAATTAACAGCCCCCTTGGGTGAGGTGGAGCTTAAAGCACTGAAATGGCACAGCAGGAGGCATACACTGTGGGCACTAGAAGTCCTACAGGGCAGCCCCACTGCACCTTCCCAGGCCTCTCTCTCGAAATCACCCAGGTAAAGGGACGTCAGTGCCTAACTGTCATGGGAAGGCTGGGAGAGAACAGTGAAGCCAGTCCGGGAGAGGCAGAAAGCAGAATTGCTGACATTCCAGGCAGCAGCCACTCTGACTATCAGCAGCCAGCAGTTGGCAGCAGCTCCAGATGATTGAGAACTGAACAGCTTAATTGCAGGAGTGTGAACATTGTGGAGTGCCAGGCTGGCATGGCTCAGTGTGAGAACGTTCCCCCAGAGCCTGCATTTCTTGACTTAGGTTGATGTGCACATGCTTTCTTGGGAAATGCCCCCAGCCAAACCCCTGTGCACAGACCAACAGCTTTTATGTTGCCTGGAAGAAGAAAAAAATGCATTTCCAAGTAGATGCAGGACATGGCTCTGTAGACAGAGCTGCTTATGCTGAGCAGAGAGGCTGGGGGAAAGGGGAGGGAAGATAGCTTATTCTTTAGTCCCTGAAGTGTCTATGTAGGGTGTCCAAGAAGTAACATAGAGGCTACAAATCTTAGCTGCATTAAGGTCCTTCTGAGCACAAGGAAGTTCTGCCTATCTCCTATTATTCTCACCGAGGTGACTTTCAGATGAATATTTGTTTATTTTCAAAATGCTTTTTCAGGGCAGCCTAAGTCACTTGAGAATCTAAAAATGTTACCAAGTAATTAGGGCCTAGAGCTGGTGAGAAGTACAGCTCAGGTTCCCTTGGAATCCCTCTGAGTTACCTTAATTTGCTGCCTCTGTGTTAGTCAGTGTGAGCTACCTGCTGTAACAAACAACCCCATCATTCCACAGGGATTGCATAACAAATGATTATTTGCATAGCAGCCTGATATGGAGGAGCAGCTCTCCTTAGACAGTTCTCCTCTAAACAGAAATCCCAGGACTTCGGTACCTTGTACCTTCCATATCAGGACTCTAACCTTTACTAACCTTTATTCCTCAAGGTCCTTTTCTGTCTCCTCCTAGGATGGCAAAGAAAAGGAGAATTGCATATGTGAGCATCCACAGACTAGGCCTGGGAACGGGCAATACTTCACCTCTGACCAATTCCTTTGTTTGGAGCTCAGGCGAACGGCTGCGTCCAACTCCAAGACAGGCTGGCAAATACAGACTAATTATGTGCCAAGGAGAAATAGGGAAAACGTTTGTTGAACATCTAGTCAATCTTTGCCACAGTCATTCTCTTTTTTTCTTTTGCTGATGAGACCAAGATAGACTTTTTGTGCTCTGACTTGACGCTGGAGGTTTGAGAGTCAGGAGGCTGCAGGAGTGGGGCAACATTAATTAGAAGGTGATGCCCTGGAGTTGCAAGGTGATTATTAATCAGGACAACGTGATGGTCAAGCAGTTGTAATGACAAACTAAGTTTTTCTCTCTTGTGTTATGAACCTATCTTATCAGTTTCCTCAGCCAACAGAAGGTGCTGCAAGCTGAGTACCAACAGAGCAGACCTCCAGGTTGCTCTTCCCCTCACTAAGTGATACCACATTGTCACCCACAGCCGCCATTTGCCAGTCAAGCTTAGTGAATCATTTGAGTGATAATATGGTGGAAGAGTGCTTTCTTTTTGCTTTAAAAAGCAACTGTCCAGAATAACAGCATTATCTGCAAAGGTGTGGGCATTCCATTGTGAAAAACAGGCAGTGGTGCTGGTACAGTTATGACAGAAATGGTCATTGTAACAGATATCGTGGTGTGCCACAGGGCTGCCATCTTCAGGGTTGGCACATACATCCCTTAGCTTCCTGAACTGCTGTCTGCTTGTAGCTATGCCTTTTGCGAGGAATTGCCCTCAGTCACAGGAAACTGCCTGATCCAAAGTTATGCCTCCTCCTAGGGAGGTAGCCCTTGGCCAGTGACTGCCTAGTTGAGGATATTGGAAGCCTGGCCCTCTTGCCTCATTTGGGGACAACTCTATAGGGGCCATTCAGGCTTCAGAACTCCCAGAGAATCAGCTTAGGCCTCAGTTACAACCTCATTTTAATTCAGCTTCTCCTTCTGCCCAAACCTGCCTTCTTTACTTCCTTACATATGTATCCCTCAAGAATTCCTCTGTGTGCAACTTCCTATCTAAGAATTTTTTGGGACTAAGAGTGGTTTTAGGAAGCTGACTTTTCAAATGAGATTATGGAGATGGGCCAATCATTGGCTCTCTGGAATTGTAAACCCCATCACTGGTAGTGGGTGGAGTAGAGCTGGACTCTGAGATGTTGCAGCAGTATAATTGTTAAAAGCAGGGAAATTGCTGTGAAATTGTTAAGACTTTCACCAGTGGTAGACTGATATGAGATAACCTTAAAGGGGGATACATGGCCTGCTGCAGTGTTTCTTGTGCTTGAGAGGCATAAGGGAAATGGTAATTATAAGGGTTATGGAATTGGGTGGCTGTTACGGAGCACCATTGATTTGTGAAAGATAAATAATGAGAAGCTCAGATGATTAATTACCATTTCAAGGCAAAATGTGAAAAGCTCAAAAGGCTTCCTTAGCAACATTTAAGGAAATCCTAATCTCCTGCAGCCAAAATACCAAAAGAACAGAAAACCAGGCTCAGGACTTAACCACTAAAGTAGTGGAGCTGCAGATAGGATTGAATTCTCAGCCTCAGTAAGTCTCCTATGCCAACTGCTGGGTCCTAGTAGAGAAAGAGTAAGGGTACTGAGACTTGATATAGGATAGTCTGAGTGGATGCAATTAAGAACCTTGACTTGCTGGGCCTTCAGTAGTACCCCCCCCCCCCACTATGACCATGATAACCCCCTTTCCTGTGTTAGAAGATAATAGCCCTCCCCTTGCTTGAAGATGGTACAGAAACCTCAAATTAGGTATGCATTTTATATGACAATATTTGTCAACTTCAGGGTCTACCCCATCTCTCCCCCTGGCAACTAGTCCAATAAGGAAGATCAAATCCTTCTGGTACAACCAGACTAATAATGTGCCGAGACTGCTGTAAAAGGAGAGAGAGTATACATCAAAGGATCTGCAGGGTACAGCTCCCATGAATTGGTAGTAGCCGGTAGCGTATGCATGGTACTAGCTTCTGGGATAATGGGTCAAGAGGGGAAGAACATAGGGTTGGGTAAGTTATAAAAAGGAGGCTTCTCCTTTTTATAACTTGACACCTGGACAAGGACTCAGGAAGTGATACCAATAAGTTGCTAGAAGGGCTCTCTGATGCTGGAAAAAGTAAAGACCTACACTATGTGAAGCAGAAGTGCCAGAACTGCCATGGAGGATAGGGAAGGGAGAGGTGAAAAGGTTCAGAAGAGCCGGCATGCTAGAGTGTGTATACTATGTACAGCTGGAAACCCATCATTCAATATGTTCCATGGGAGGGTCTGAAGGACATTCCAAGTGTAAAAACAATAAGCAATGCATTGGTAAGAGTGGGATCAGCTCAGTGATGACTGTTCTCTATAGGCCAAAGCTGATGTTAGCAGAGGGTAATACAAAACTGGGCTTCCTAAACACAATGAGCCTAATTAGTTCCCCCAAACAATAAAGGTCCATTTAGAGGTACTCAACCCTTAGAATCAAAGTAGTTGCAATTATTGTAATGAAGCAAAGTGACCACAGATATCACAATGTGTGGCAAAATTCAAGTGGCATTTTGGATGCACTAGAGGAATGGCCTATATCCTTCAAAGAACTTCAGAAGTATTAATGGAACTCGGAGTTTCCATAGACAATTAGACAAGCAGTAAAAGTGAATATTGCTTAGTTTACACCACAATATATATCAAGACTGAATGTTAAGAAGGCTGAGAAAAGCCTCTGAATTAAAACTTATGGGTTTTTTTTTTTTTTTTTTTTTTTTTTTTTTTGGTCCTGTTTCCAGGCTTGTGTCAGTTCTCAGACCCAGGACACTGGCGGCAGAAAGAGATGCTGGTTTTGTATGTAAAAGAATCCTGCAACTACATAGCAATTGTATTCAGTTGAAACTCCCCTGTCTTTTCCCCAAGGGAATACGAGCCCTTTACTCAAGTGAATACCTTGGGGAAAAGAATGCCAAGACTTTTCAATGATTGTCGGACATAGGAGCAGAATTGGCATTGATACCCAGTATGAGACCTAATATCTACAATGGCCCTGCTGTCAGAGTGGGGCTGTATAGGGCCAAAAAATAAACGGAATCCTAGAATCTTAGGTCTGGCTCGCAGTGGGTGCAACAGGCCCACAGACCCACCAGGTGGCTGTTTACTGGTATAATTGGATTAGATATTGGGGTTTGACAGAAACCCTCACATTGGCTTCTTCTATTTTTTTCTTTCTACTTTTATTTTAGATACAAGGGGTATATGTACAGGTTTGTTACATGAGTATAGTGCATGAGGCTGAGGTTTGGGGTGTGAATGCTCCTGTCTATCATCTAGGTAGTGAGCATAGTACACCAAAGGTAGTTTTTCAACCCTCACCTCCCTCCTTCCCTCCCCGCTCTAGTAGTCCTCAGTGTCTGTCATTCCCATGTTTATGTCCATGTGTGGTCAATGTTTAGCACCCACTTATAAGTGAAAACATGTGGTATTTGGTTTTCTGTTTCTGTGTTAATTCACTTAGAATTATGGTCTCCAGCTGCTTCCAGGTTGCTGTAAAGGATATTATTTCATTCTTTTTATGGCTACATCGTATTCCATAGTGTATACATACCACATTTTCTTTATCCAATCTACCATTGATGGGTACCTAATAGATTTAATGTCTTTGCTATTATGAATAGTGCTATATAAATATGCAAGTGCCTGTGTCTTCTTGGTAGAACAATTTATTTTCCTTTGGGTATATACCCAGGAATGGGATTACTGGATCAAATGGTAGTTCTGTATTAAATTCTTTGAGAAATCTCCAAACTACTTTCCACTGTAGCTGAACTAACTTACATTCTCACCAACAGTGTATAAGCATTCCTTTTTCTCTATAGCCTCACCACCATCTGTTGTTTTTTGACTTTTTAATAATAACCATTCTGACTGGTGTGAGATGGTATCTCATTGTGATTTTTATTTGCATTTCTCTGATGATTCGTGATGCTGAGCATTTGTTCAAATGTTTGTGGCTGCTTTTATGTCTTCTTTTGAGAATTGTCTGTTCATGTCCTTTGCCCATGTTTTAAAGGGGTTATTTGTCTTTTACTTGTTTATTTAAGTTTCTCACAGACCAGTTTCTCTGGATATTAGATCTTTGTCAGATAAATAGTTTATGAATATTTTCTCCCATTCTGTAGGTTGTCTGTTTACTTGTTGATAGTTTGTTTTGCTGTGTAGAACTTTTTAGTTTAATTTGGTCCCACTTGTCAATTTTTGTTTTTGTCGCAGTGGCTTTTGGGGACTTAGTCAAAAATTATTAGCCAAAGCTGATGTCAAGAAGAGTATTTCCTAAGTTTTCTTTTAGTTTGAGGTCTTACATTTAAACCTATTATCATTTTGAGCCTTTTTTTTTTTAATATGGTAAAAAGTATGGTTCTAGTTTTCATCTTCTGCATATGGCTAGGCAGTTATCCCAATACAATTAATTGACTAGGAAGCCTTTCCCCATTGCTTGTTTTTGTCAACCTTATTAAAGATCATATTATTATAGACGTACAGCTTTAATTATGAGTTTATGAGTTTTCTATTCTTTTCCATTGGTCTATGTGTCTGTTTTTGCACCAGTACTATGCTATTTTAGTTACTATAGCTTTATAGTATAGTTTGAAGTTAAGTAGTGGGATGTCTCCAGCTTTGGTCTTTTGCTTAGGATTGCTTTGGCTATTTGGGCTCTTTTTTGGTTCCATATGAATTTTACAGTAGTTTTTTCTAATTCTGTGAAAAATGATGATGGTAGTATGATAGAAATATCATAGAATCTATAAATTGCTTTGGGTAGTATGGGCATTTTAATGATATTGATTTTCTAATCCATGGGCATGGAATGTTTTTCCATTTATTTGTGATATGTTTGATTTCTTTCAGCAGTGTTTTGTATTCTCCTTGGTTATCTGTATTCCTAAGTATTTCATTTTCTTTGTGGCTACTGTAAATGGGATTGTGTTCTTGATTTCAGTCTCAGCCTGGGTGTTGTTTGTGTATAGAAATGTTACTCATTTTTGTACATTGATTTGTTATTCTGAAATTTTACTAAAGTTGTTTATCAGTTCTAGGAACCTTTTGTTGGAGTCTTTAGGGTTTTCTAGGTATATATCATATTATCAAAGGACAGAGATAGTTTGACTTCTTCTTTTCCTATTTGGATGACTTGTTTATTTCTCTTACCTGATTACTCAGTCTAGGAATTTCAGTACTATGTTGAATAGGACTGGAGTGGGCATCCTTGTCTTGTACTAGTTCTCAAGGGTAATGGTTCCAGCTTTTGCCTTTTCGGTGTGATGTTGGCTGTGGGTTTGTCATACGTGGCTTTCTAACATATCAATACTAACCCTGTATGTAAATGGGCTAAATGTTCCATCTAAAAAAAAAAATGGTAAGCTGGATAAAAGAGACCCATCTCACATGTGAAAACACCCACAGACTCAAAGTAAAGGAATGGAGAATGATATACCAAGCAAATAGAAAACAAAAAAGAGCAGGAATTGCTATTCTTATATCAGTTAGAACAGATTTTAAAATATTAATTAAGAAAAACAAAGAAGGGCATTAAAAAATGATAAAGGGTATATAATTCAACAAGAAGACTTAACTTTCCTAAATATATACACACCCAACATTGGAGCACCCAGACTCATAAAACAATGTTTTTCTTGTCTTACCAAAAGACTTAGCCACACAATAATCATGGGAGACTTCAACACCCCACTAACAGTGTCAGACAGATCATTGAAGCAGAAAACTAACAAAGAAACTCTGAATTTAAACACGATTCTTGACCAGTTGGACCTAATAGAACACTACAACTACAGAATTACAGAACACTTCACCCAACAACACCAGAATATACATTCTTTTCATCTGTACACAGAACATATTCTAAGATTGACCACATGCTCAGTCATAAAGCAAGTCTCAACAAAGTAAAAAAAAAAAAAAAAACAAAACTGAAATCATACCAAGCACACTCTCAGACCGCAATGCAATAAAATAGAAATTCATATCTAGATCTCTGAAAACTACCCAAATACAGGGAAATCAAACTTTCTCCTGAATAACTTCTCAATGAACATTCAAATCAAGGCAGAAATAAAGAATAAATTTTGAAGTTAATGAAACAGGAACACCACTTACCAAAATATCTGGGATGCAGCTAATGTAGTATTAAGAGGTAAGTTCATAGTGCTAAATGTCTTCATCAAGAAGTTAGAAAGATCTCAAATTAAGAATCTAACTTCATACCTAAAGGAATTAGAAAAAGAGAACAAACCAACTCCAAAGCTAGCAGAAGAGAAGATGTAACTAAAATTCAAGAAGAAACTGAGCAAAAGTGAGACCAAAAAATCTATACAAAAGATAAAAGAAACTAAGAGTTATTTCCTCAAAAGAACAAACAAAATTGATAGAATGCTAGCTAGATTAACAGAGAAAAAAAAAAAAGAAGAACCAAATAAACACAATCAGAAATGACAAAGGAGACATTACAACTTTGCATTTCTGATCCCACAGAAATACAAAAGATCCTCATAGACTACTATGAACAACTCTATGCACACAAATTAGAAAATCTAGAGGAAAGATATAAATTCCTGGAAATGCAAAATCTCCCAAGATTGAATCAGGATGATATTGAAACCCTGAATAGATCAATATCAAGTTACAAAAGTGAATTAGTAATAAAAAACCTACCAACCAAAGAAAGCCCCAAACTAGATGGATTCACAGCTGAATTCTACCAGAAATACAAAGAGCTGATACTAATCCTACTAAAACTATTCCAAAAAATTGAGGAGGAGGGGCTCCTCCCTAATTCATTCTATAAAGACAGCATCAGCCTGGTACCAAAATATGGCAGAGACACAATGGCAAAATAAAACTTTAGGTCAATATACCTGATGAACATAGATGAAAAATCCTCAACAAATACTAGCAAACTTAATCCAGTAGTACATCAAAAAGTTAATGTATACCAATCAAGTAGTCTTTATTCCTGGAATGCAAGACTGGTTCAACATACACAAATCAATAAATGTGATTCACTACATAAACATAATTAAAATAAAAAATCATATGATTATCTCAAAAGATGCAGAAAAAGCTCTCAAAAAAAATCCAATATTCCTTCATGATAAAGACAGTTAACAGATTAGGCACTGAAGGAACATACCTCACACTGGTTTCTTACCCTGTAAAATAAGAGACATTATAGTAGGGAAAGCCAAGTGGATGTCTGTGAATCTGTGTCCTCATTCAAACTAAGACAGTAAATAAAACATTAATACTGCAACCAGGGAAAATGGTAGAGATTAGTGCTAACTTAAAAGGTGCAAAGAATTCAAGGGTGATGGTTTGTATCAAATCTCTATTCAATTAACCAGAATGGACCCTTCTAAAATGAAATGAATCACAGTTGAAGGAATTACTACTGCAAACTTAATCAAATAGTGGCCCTAATTGTAGCTGTTATGCCAAATGTAAATTTACAAAAGCTGATTACTGCAGCCTCCAGTCTGCAGCCTGACTATTGATCTGGTAAGTGCATTCTTTTCCATCCCTATCAGAAAGGAGAATCAGAAGAAGTTCACACTTGTGTGATAAGAACAAGAGTATACAATTATGATCTTGTCTCAGGTTATGTTAACACTTTGACTCTCTGTCATAATATTACTAGAAGGGAGATGGGGTGTCTGGCATTCTTCAGAACATCACACTGGCCCAGTATCATGGTAGTCAGATCACATTAGCAAAAAGTGGCAAGTGTATTGGAAGCCTGGGCAAAGCACATATGCTGCAGGAGGTGGAGATTAAAGCTTCATAACTCAGCACATCAATAAAACTTTCAAGGGTCTGCTATGGTTTGAATGTGTCCCCCCACAAATCCATTTGTTGGGAACATAGTCTCCCATGCAAGAGTGTTAAGCGGTAGGACCTTTAAGAGGTGATTATGTCATGAAGGCTCTGCACTCATGAATGCATTAATGTCATTACTGCAAGAGTGGTTTGGTTATTGCAGGAGTGACTTCTTGATATAAGAATGGGTTCAGCCCATCCCCTTTCACATTCTCATGCTCTTCTACTTTCTGTCATAGGATAATGTAGCAAGAAGGCCCTTGCCAGATGTGGGCCCTTTGATTTTGGACTTCCCAGCACCCAGAACTGTAAGAAATAAATTTATATTAATTACAAATCATCCAGCCTGTGGTATTCCATTATAGTGGCATGAAATAGACTAAGACAGAGTCCACTGTTCTGGAGAATACTAGGATATTCCCTCCAAATTAAATTAAAAGTTGTTGCACCTTACACCTCTCACTACTAAAAAAAAAATAGCACAAATATTGATAGTTTATTCTGGTTCAGAAGGGAGCATATTTTGTATGAAGGAATACTGCCCTAAGCCATTTGCTGGATAACACAAAAATCTGTGAGCTTTGAGTATTGTTCAGAGCAGGAAAGAGCTCTCAGCAGAACAAGGCTGTGGTAAAAATGGTCTTGACACTTGAGCCATCTAACCTAGGAGCACCTTTAGTGGTAGAGACATCAATGACAGGAAGCATCATGTATAGAGTTTATGGAAAGCCTCAATAGAAGAATCACATTGTAGAATTCTGGGGTTCTGGAAAAAGTCCATGCCATCTATAACAAAGAACTATACACCATCCAAAATTAGTTCCTGTTGTGATACTGGGCCCTAGTAAACACAGAGCTTTTGATCATGAAGCACCAAGGAACCTTATGGGCGCCAGAGTTACCTATTACTAGGTGAGTTGAGTCAAAGCCATCCCATCATAAAGTGAGACCTGTCTTGCAGCAATCCATTCTAAGATGGACACGGTACAGCCAAGATTTGGCACAAGCAGGGCTGGAGAGCATAAGTAAGCTAAGCAATAGTTGACACACAGCCCCATGCCATCCCTCACTGTTGCACTAGCATTTCTCTCAAAGCTCACACATATGGCTTAATAGAAGGGCCTTAACAACCACCTAAAAGAGAAGTAAAAAGGCCAAGCTTTATTTATAGTGAGCTTCTGACAGATAGTGATGAGGGAAATACTCCCAATGGGCAAAGATCTGACGTAGTGTGCTATTGGTCATCAACTTTGTGTTGAAAGAACAGTGGCCAAAGGCAGAAATACAGATACATGAACTGATGGGCAATGATGAATGGCTTGGTTGTTTGGTCAAGAACATGGAAAGAGTAAGATTAGATGAGCAGAGACAAGGAGGTCTGGGGAAGAGACATGCGGATAGATCTATGGAAGTGGACAGGAAGTATGAAGGTTTTTGAATTGCATGGTAGTGCCCACCAGAGAAAAATCTATTATAGAAAAGGTATTAAACAACTAGATGTAATGATTTGGTCAGCTGATGAAAGCCAATCCCTTTTGTTGGCAACTCTGGTACTGGTAAAATGGGTGCATGAACTAAATAGCTACATGGCAAGGATGGAGACTATGAATGGGGTTCCCATTTATTAAGCCTGATTCATTTACTGCTAGTGTACAGTGGTCCTTGGGGACAGCTAAGAATGTTGGAGGTGGGCTAAGATTTTTGAACAAATACCCTGGATTATTAATTGTTCTCATCCTTTTACCATATTAGCTTTTGAGTGCCTTAGTGCTGACAGTAATATTTTTTGTAAGCCAGTTTGACTCTACAGTAAAACAATTCTCTCAGATGCTTCTAGTAAGAATATAAGAAAGAATTTCTCCTGCCCCTACTCTGAAAGCAAGAGCCAGAATACATTGGCCAAAGGAGGGGCATTACATACGAAGGGCACAGCAAAATTATCTACAATAGGGGATGATATGATCTTATATATTGAAAACTCTAAGGAATTCACATACAAAAATGCCCTAATGAATGAGAATTAATAAGTTTAGCAAGGTTGCAGGATATAAGATCAACATACAAAAATTAAGTGTAGTTCTACACATAAACAAAGACGGGTGGATCACAAGGTCAGGAGATCAAGACCATCCTGGCTAACATGGTGAAACCTCGTCTGTACTAAAAAAATACAAAAAACTAGCCGGGCGAGGTGGCGGGTGCCTGTAGTCCCAGCTACTCGGGAGGCTGAGGCAGGAGAATGGCGTAAACCCGGGAGGCGGAGCTTGCAGTGAGCTGAGATCCGGCCACTGCACTCCAGCCTGGGCGACAGAGTGAGACTCCGTCTCGCAAAAAAAAAAAAAAAAAGAAACAATCCAAACATGAAATAGGAAAAAAATTTCATTTACAGTATCATCAAAAAGAATAAAATACTTAGGAAGAAATATAACAAAAGAAGTATAAGAGTTGAATACTGAAAACTATAAACCATTATCAAGAGAAATTAAAGACTTAAATCAATGGAAGGACATTCTGTGTTCACAGATCAGAAAACTTAATATTGTTAAGATAAAAACAGTCCCCAAATTGATTCAAAGATTCAACACAATTGCTATTAAATCCCAGCTGTCTTTGTTTAGCAGAATTTGATTAACTAAACTTAAAATTTATATGAAAACGCAAGGGACCCAGAATAGCCAAAAAATTATGACAAGGGAAAACAAAGTTAAAGGATATACATTTCCTCATTTCCAACTGTACTACAAAGATACAACAATAAAGACAATACCTTTTTGTACTGGTATAAAAATAGACATATAGATCAATAAAATAAAATTGAGGGGCCAGAAATCAAGCCATACATTTATGGTCAATCGATTTTGATACAAGTGCCAAGACAATTCCACAAGGGAAGAAGCCTTTTCAACAAATGGTGCTGAGACAACTGGACATCCACATGCAAAATAATAAAGTTGGACCCCAATCTAATACCATATATAATAATTAAAACAAAATGAATCAGAGACCTTAAACTAAAATATAAAACTATGAAACTCTTAGAATAAAACATAGGCTTAAATCTTTGTGACTTTTGATTTGGCAATGCTTCCTAAGATATGACACCAAAAGTATAAACAGCAACAAAAGGGTACAAAAATTGATTGTCATCAAAACTTAAAACTTATGGTCCAAAGAGCACTATCAAGAAAGTAAAAGCACCACTCAAACAATGGGAGAAAATCAAGACCTGATAAAGGTCTAGTATGCAGAATATATAAAGAAAGAACTTCTAGAACTGAACGGTAAAAAGAAAAGTAGCCCATTTAAAAAGATGAAAAAATATTTAAATAGACATTTTTTCCAAAGAAGACATACAAATGACCAATAAGCGTATGAAATGATGCTCAATATCATTAGTTGTTAGGGAAATGTAAATGAAAACGACAATGAGATGCCATTTCCCACCCACTAGGATGGCAATAATCAAAAGACAGATAATGACATGTGTTGAAAAGAATGTGATAATGGGAGTGTAAAATAGTGCAGCTGCTTTGGAAAATGGACTGACGGTTCCTTAAAATATTATAGAGTTCCATGGTGCCCAGTAATTCCATGTTAGGCATATACCCCAAACAACTCAAAACACAAATGTTCATAGCAGCATTATTGATAATAGCCAAAAAGTGTAAATGATACAAATAACCATAATCTGATGAATAAATAAACAAAAATGTGCTATATTCATTCAATGGAATATTATTCAGTCATAAAAAGGAATGATATCATGATGCATGCTGCAGCATAGATGAACCTTGAAAACATTATACTAAGTGAAAGACAGCAGACACAGAAGGCCACATAGTGTATGACTCCATTTATACGAAAGGTTTGAAATAGGCAAATCCACAGAGACAGGAAATAGAGATTCCCAGGGGTTGGGGCCTAGATAAGAATGGGGAATGATTGCTACTGGGTATAAGATTTCTTTCTTGGGTGGTATAAATGTTCTGGAATTGGATAGTGGCAATCTATGCACAGCATTTTGAATAAAAATTACTGAATCGTACACCTTAAAGGGGTGAAATTTTTGCTATATGAATTATATATCCATAAAGCTGTTATTTATAAAAGAGGAATGAAATGAAAGGCATTGGCCCAGGAGGCTGGGTATGGAATGTGAACATCAGGCTAACTTATCATTGTGTCTAGGAATATGTGCCTAGACATAGGTGCTCCCATTGCTTGGAACATTATCCTTCACCTTTCAGCCTATGCACTTCTTCTACTTCTATTATAACAGGAATATAAACTCTGCTTCCCTTCTGTCTGTATCTAAAAACCTTATGGCAGTACTGCACCCTGGTTCCTCATCAAAGAATTCAACCAGGGATTGACTGCAATCCGGTACTTGCCGTAAGTGCACTTAAGATGTGCTATTTGAAAGAGGCAGTCTAATGGGCATGTTAACTAGCCATTTTCTTAGACACTCCAAGCTCTATCACTGTAATAAGCTGTATCATCAAAACAATGTTCCCAGGCCACATGACCCAGCAGGGCACAGCATAACTCATTTCAGCAATGAGTTATGCTGTAATATTATATTCTCTGCTTTAATAGAGGGTCTACATAAAAAATATCTATTTCAATGGCTTATCTGTGTCTTCCACGAAACTGTAATTGAAGAGCCGTTTCATTACATTATCCGATGACTCTTATGTAAGGGCCCAGATGATAAATTCCTCTTTGCTTCCAGGAAGTTTGCTTCTGCAGGTAGATAATATGGATGTTTCCTTTCCTTCCCTCCCCTCCCCTCTCCTTCTCTCCTTTTCCCTTCCCTTGCCTTTTCCTCAAACATGGAAACTATCTAACAGAATGAAAAATCCTACACTTATTGAGCATGTGCTCCAAGCGTGCCCCTGCTCTTTATATGTTTTATCTTATTTTACCATCACAATATCCTAAGAGATACACACTTCATTGCTGTTCTTTTACAGATGTGCAAACTGAGGCTGAAATAAATTAAATGACATATCCAGCCCCTCACATCTTGTAAGTGGCAGCGATGGGGTTGAGTCAAAGCAGCCTGATTCCAGAAAGCATGTTAAATCCTGTTCGTTCTTTCACTTAGCCATGGAACTTCCCCACAAGTTTCATTTTCTAAGTCATCTGCAAACCTTTAGAATTAAAAAAATGTACATACTCAACCCATGTTTGCGTTGTTTCCCAAAGCTCCTAGCTGAAAATGCTTAATAAATAATTTGGGTTGATTCATTCTTCCAAGTCCTGAAATCTTTGGAAGAATAACCCTACAAAAATTCTGGCAGTTGTTTTTATTAATGGTGCGAGGGTGGTAATCACACAGGTTGGAGGAGAGAAGGATAGAACTGAAAACAAAACTAATTCATTTCAGTTTTCAGATGGGGTGCCTACGGGGTACATGGCACCAACGTAGTCTAAAGTCTGGGAGTTCTGGGTGCTTGTATGTTGTTGGTGTGGATTTAATCACCTCATCTGATGTATGTTTTCATAGAGTGACAGATACTTGCTGTTCCACTTCTGAACATATTTGCTTTGATACGCTTGGGGGAAAAGACCTCTATTCAGCCAGCATGATTCAGCCAGTCCGTGGGGCTGCTTATCTTTAAACACACATTGATAAGCAAGCTAGCTCAGAGCCCTCAGAATTTTGACTTAGTTAAGTTTCCTTTCTTTTCTCTCAGCTCCCTATTCTCACTCCATTTGTGTAGGTCAGACACTTGGCTTCTCATTGGTTAAGAAAATAAAGGCCAGTAGAGCACCAAGATTTTCATAAGCGAAGTCACCACCTCAGAGCCAGCAATTGACCCTTTGGTTTCTTAGCCTCTATCCTTCCTGTGAAGCTCTTACTTTTGAGCCCTGAGTACTGCAGGAATATAACATAATAAGAACATAATATAATAAGACTCTCTGGGAGCTTGCTCCTCAAAGTGTGGTCCATGGGCCAGCAGCATCAGCATCACCTGGGAGCTTGTTAGAAATGCAGAATCTGGGGCCCACTACAGACTTAGTGCATCAGAATCTGCAGGTTAATTTAAGTCAGGGAAGCACTGGTTATGCAACACTGCACCTTAAGGAGTGGAGGCATCTCATCTACCAAACAGAGCTCCCATGGAAGTCCCACAAGTATTCCTCGAACTGAATAACAAGTGCTAACTTGGTGCTCAGGAGTCAGAAATTAGGGCACCCAACACATAGTGTGTGGCTTCAGTGGGGCTCTGCTGCTGTTACTGCTCTTTTCTGCTCTCTGAGAAGGGATGCACTTGTTATATTTTAAGTCTTTCCCTCTACTGAGATGTAAAGCATCTGGATACTTGGGACATTGCTCCCGCTTTATTAGAAGGCTCACAACAAATACCATTAGAGTCTCTTCCAGGGAGTGACATGCTCTCTTTCTATGCTCCATCAATACTTTGTACGTCCCTACTAAGAATGCGCCACTCTGAATTGTTCATACATCCCACTGCCCCGCTCCCCATCCCACATCATATCGCACAATTGTTTCTGGTCTGGAAACATGTTTTATAGAGTTTTGAATATCCTGCACCTAGCCTAGTGCCTATCACTGAAGGAAGGAAGGAAGGAAGGAAGGAAGGAAGGAAGGAAGGAAGGAAGGAAGGAAGGAGGGAAGGAAGGAGGGAAGGAAGGAAGGAAGGAAGGAATATTGATTGAGTTTTAGGGAATTGAAGGGACACATTCTGGATGTTGGGGAGTATGGAGCAAACATATGCAAGGAGGTGAATGTTCAGGAAGAGAAGGGAATGAAAAATTTTAGGGAGGTGAGGATGTAGCAGTTGAGTCACATATGAGACAAATCAAGAATAAAGGTCACTTAAATGGTAAGTGTGGATCGAACATGCAAATCCAGATCTGACTTTACATCCTACACAGTCTCCTGTGCCACACTGCTTGTAACATCATGAAATGATAACAGAAGTACTATCAGTACCTGCATGGGAAGTCCAACTTCCTCTTCCATAGGAGAGCAAACTGGGGGTCAGAGAAGTGGAGAGCCTTGCTCACAATTACAGAGCTGGCTGGTAGCAGCACCAGAATGAGAAACCAGAAGAAATCTGTGTGTCTAATGCCATCAGACTACCTAAATTTCCCAACCTATCCTTCCTCCTTAACATGCGGAGTGCGTGTTCTAGAGAGAAGGAAAGCATGCCAGGAGTTCAAGCCACAGTTTTGTTTCTTGGGTAAGATGACTCCCTTGGCCCTTGCTCTTTGTGATTTTCTGTTGGTAGGAGTCAGGACTCTTAGTATACAGCAGAGTATCACTGCATTACTCTCCTTGGCCATGACCCTAGATCTAGACCACAGGAACTACACAGCGCGAGACCTTTGGATGCTGGTGGGACCCAGTCACCTCTAGACTTCACATGGAGGAAGTTTTCAGAAATTATCAAATTTTTAATGACATTCAAACTCTCCAATTGGTGGTTTATAGAAAACAGCAACAAATTGAAGGCAGGATGTTGTAATTAAAAAGCATGGAGCTGAGATGGTGGTCATCAGGAAACCAGCAAGTTAATCACTCTATTTCCAGCCTAGATGGAAACAGGCCTACTCTGTGCTTCAAGCTTCTAAGGGGTGAAACTTCAGTCCTTTTCCTTCACTTGTCACAGTAGCTGATTATTTTTGCTAAAATCAATTACAGGGAAAAGTTTGAAGATACCTCCATCTCATAGAAGCCTTCTTCTCCTCCCTGGAAAACTGCCTTCTCTCCTCCATCCCCACGCTCCTAAGGCCTGGCCGAGGTCCCTGTCATCTCTAGGACCCAAATGTCACTTACTGGCAAAGAGAGGTAGAGAAGAAACCAGATGAGACTTCTATTCCTAGCTCTGATAATAGACACAACCATGAGAAAGTTTTTTAACTTCTCAATTTTTTTTTTTGACACAGAGTTTCGCCCTGTCGCCTAGGCTGGAGTGCAATAAATAGTGCAATCTTGACTCACTGCAGCATCCCCCTCCCATGTTCCAGTGATTCTCCTGCCTCAGCCTTCCTGGTAGCTGGGATTACAGGCACACACCATCACGCCCAGCTAGTTTTTTGTATTTTTAGTAGAGAGGGTTTCACTGTGTTGGCCAGGCTGGTCTCGAACTCCTGACCGCAAGTGATCCACCTGTCTTGGCCTCCCAAAGTGCTGGGATTACAGGCATGAGCCACCAGGCCTGGAAAACTACTCAGTTGTTTCTTTTTTCTTTTTTTCGGTAGAGGAGGGGGAATACAGTCTCACTCTGTCGTCACCCAGGCTGGAGTGCAGTGGTGTGATTTTGGCTCACTGCAACCTCCGCCTGCTGGGTTCAAGCAATTCTCCTGCCTCAGCCTCCCGAGTAGCTGGGACTACAGGCATGTGCCACCATGCCCGGCTAACTTTTGTGTTTTTAGTAGAGACGGGGTGTCACCATGCTAGCCAGGCTAGTCTCGAACTCCTGACCACGTGATCCACCTGCCTTGGACTCCCAAAGTGCTGGGATTACAGGCATGAGCTGCTGCGCCCAGCCAGCTTCTCAATTTTTTAACCTCTTTTTCCTCATGTCAAAAATGAGACTGTTTTACTAGATGACTTCTAAAAATCTTCCAACTCTAAAAATCTAATTTTCTATCTTGCCATTGGGTTAACTTCTAAGACTGATTTCTTTTTCAGGGTATTTTAGTTTTCATGCAGAATATAATGGCCAAAAAATAAAAATAAAAAAAGATTTTTCTGACATGCAAAAGAATAGACCTATCTGATGAAATTACAGACTTTCAAGTGGCATTTTGGGACAGGATATCATGTAGGCAACATATTCTGTCTACTTACAAGGCAGCTTTGCCTATCATGACCACTATTTTTATATTTTGATAAAGAAAAAAATAACACAGAAGAACTGGAACTAAACTATTAGTAATACCCAGTATTGGAAGTGATCTTCATTTATGTTTTTGGCTGTTGATGCATGAGTGTGCTTCCAGAGCATAGCAATATTTTATTAGCAGCAGGTATTAAATATATTATTTAGTATTAGAAATATTAGTCTCAAGTATTAGGGCAGATTAGCATTTGATGTATTAGTTCTTTGGGGTTACAATTAAAACTTGAATTCCTAATTGTTATTATCCAATGCATAGTAAGAAGTATATTGTGATTTTGCTCTTAATTCCACAATGAGTTCACCAACACTGATAATCCAGTACTAATTCATGACAATTCTTTATTTGTAACTGTGTCTGTGAATAGGTGGTTCACATATTTTGGTTATTATAGACTTTAAAGGTGACAGTTTCAACTGAGGACAGCCTTTTCTTATTATGGCATTTCTTAGCCAAGCTTTCTGAAAAAACTCTGTGCTAAACTCATGGTTTCAAGCCTTTGAAAGCTTCTTAAAGGATGCTACTCATCCCTTACACCCCCTCTTCTTCCACCTGTGTTCTAGAAGCAAAGTCTTTGGCCTGCTCCTTTGACACAAGCTCTTCTACACCAAGCACCCTATCTCTGTCCCAGAACAGACAAATCAGACATGTATCACAGATAACAGATGACTAGGTCAAATATAGACATTTCTACCTCTGTAATTAATATTTGTTAGGCCCTCTATCAATACGATACTTGCATCTGGAATCAAAGGCACCACTAAATATTTACCAATGTGTAGTAGTACTTTTAGATGGAGTTGGTACACTATGCTTCATAGTTTAAACCTCCAGACAGGCAAGATGTGGAAAGCTTAGGAAATGGATGCATATGTTCCCTAAAGCCACAATACATCACACCATCATCTTCCTGAAACCCTCCCAAGACAAGAGATCTTGTATTTCTGAAATAAACAGACACAGCATCCTTACTAATAACTCCATAGGTGCAATTTTCTCCCAGTCTGGTCACTGATACAAAGACAGATGGCTGAGGTTTCCCACCCCTCACCACAACTGTGGGAATACCCTAGGTGGGATGTGAGCCCTCATGTGATGACTCTGTTCCCACTAGGACAGTCACGCTTGTGCTACTGAGGCTCCACACTGCTTTGTGCACTGTATATTCTCAATGGCTGTCCTCCCCACTCTGAGTATTGCTGTGCCTGGCAGTTGACAGTTTGCTAAAGGTGCACCTTTAATTAATGAGTAAGAGTCCCTGTCCACACTCCTACTGCCTGTAGACATACACTTTCAGAGCGCTAAAATCAGACTCCAGTATCTACCACTCAAACCCCATCACTGGAAGGTATCAAAGCCTTCCCACCATTTGTCACCCCCTTCCCACCAAAAGCACCCTCATCGGTTACATCTCAACACTCCCGCTGATGGTGTCATCTGCCTATTCCATCTCCCATGGGTGAGGAGCTCTGTACAAACTTCCCAAAGCAAGCAGTGGCTTTAACTAGAAATAGACAGCCAATAACCGTGCTTACCCGAGATCACCCTATCACTCTATATTGCTACCCTGGAAGCCTTCAGAAAAGTGATGAAGAAAGAAATGCCCCAGGCTGCTTATCTACCAAGGATTTCAGTTTCTTATAGGTTGAAAGACCATGCAATGATTAAATATAATGTCAAATTCTTCCGCATGCAATAATAAACATAGAAGGCCCTCGGGCAGAGAGACATAATCATCATCTCATTGTCTTCCATTTCACTTTATGCCAACTGAGATATATACCACAGGCAGGAAATGAGATACTTCATATTTATGTGGTGACTCTCTCCTGAATAAAATGGGGGTTGTCATGCCTATGCATTGTGGTTGGAATGTGAAGCATAGACAGAGAAGTGATTCTCCAAAAGAGATGCTATGAAGTGATTCTCATACCACCTGGAGGGAGGCACTAGGAGAAAAGGATGCATTGTTCTGTGTCCTGTATGTCAAAGCTGCTATTTGGTTGGGAATGTGGTAATCAGACAGAATGGAGGGAGCCAATGCTACATTTCCGTCTTTCCCAGTTTTCTCAAAGGGTGATCCCAGACCATAAGGTGCAGCGTATGGGAAATTCTCCTGATGTCTGCAGCAGTGTCGGCAAACAGGAGCCCCTTTAGCAGGACTTTGCCCAGTGCAAAGACTGCAGTTCCTCTTCGAAGGAAGGCCTTTTTAACTACTCTCTCCATCATGGGAAATCCTGGTTTGAGGACCCATGTTAACCCTCACACCCAGAGAGGAGAAAAGGTGGTGGGAGTGTAGTGAGATAACTCCCTGGGATAGTTCTACCTCACTTCTCATTTAATCTCTCTCTCTCATACACCCCTCACACCCCAGTCAGCACAGGCACTCATTCCCTTGTGTAACTTGCGTATCTATCAATCAACCAGCCTCCCACACAGTACTATCTCTGCTTCATGGACACTCTTGTGTCATGCAAATAGCAATTAAAAAGAAAAATCCAGGTAACCCAGGGAACGATACTCTCTTTTTTTCTTTTTTCTCTCATTTTTCCCACTAAAAAAGGCCTTTCCAAAAATATATTAAACCAGGTAAATGTTTACTTAGATGTTCAGGTGGTTGGAGCAGATTGACAAGGAAAACAATCACAAAATAAATAATTTTGTTTTGTTTTTTTGTTATTTTTTTTAAAAAAGAACATTTTCCTACACATTGTCTCTCTCTCTCTCTCTCTCTCTCTCTCTCTAACTTGATAGAGCTGCTTTCTTGGACAGAGAGATGCTGTTGGAAAGGAGCTCTGAAGGAACCACAAGGGGAACTGGTAACAATCCAGGGCCCTGAAACTTGGTGGGGGGAGGAGGCAGCAGAGAAGGAGGAGTAAGGGAGGGGAGCAAGGAGGCCACTGCCTGCCCTTGGTGCTCGTTCCTCTGTTGGTTGTACTTCTTGTGTTTCCCGGTCAGCATTTGGGAGGGCACAGAGGAGGCAGCATACAAAAGTAAGAACCAATGTCAGGATTCACAAAACAACAACATTTTAAGAAATCTGGTTAAAAAGAATACAAAAGTGACTCCACAGAGGGGGAGGAAGAGCTCTGACCCCTCCCATTGTTGTCCCCTCTTGCTTTCTTGAATGACAAGAATCACTTTTAAGGATTTTTGTTTGTTTCATGGTTCGGCTGGTTCTTTTTCTTAATCTCTTCCTTGGCTCCTTTCTTTCAATTGCATTCATTTTAGAAAGCACCGATCGACTTTACAGATCCGAGGCTGCTGAGCTGTAGCCTCCCTGTGCCTGTGTGTGTGTGTGTGTGTGTCTGTGTCTGTGTACGCACATGTGCACAGTAGCTGTCTCTCTCGCCTGCTTCAGCTCGAGCCTCAAGGTCCCATCTGCTGGATGCTCAAAGTCTCGTGGTGGGAGCATACCCTGTTGGCACTAAGGTGAGGGCTTAGATTATCTTTGTACCCCAGATTCATGGATTGCCTCCTTGCCCAGTGCTGAAGTGGGCCGCCCATTAGCTACAGAGTTTGCCGGTTTCATATTCCACAGGGTTTGGCAGCTTAGAATTGAAAGCCCTCAGGGAGGACTGGATCCTGCCCACCTCATTGTTGGCCAGCTTGAGCCGATGCCGGAGCAAGCAGGAGAAAAGGTCAAGTCGGACTTTGCCAGGTGGAGAAAGCTGGTTCACCCGGTCCCTGAGCTCAATGAGCTGCAAGAGTGCAGAGTCCTGGGAACCTTGAGTATATGGGTAGTCCAGCTGGAGAATTAGGTCCCGGATAGCATCTGGGTCAAAGGGCAGGCTGTAGCCAAAGACCTGCAAGGTGTTAATTTTCATGTAACCCAAATTCTTAGAGGGATCAGTCATCTCCAGGGGTTCATAGTAGATTGTCTCATTGGAGCTGTCATCCAGGGACTTGATGCGGCTCCGTAGGTAAACATGAACTGTCTCAAAGAAAGTCTTCCACCTATTCCCCAAGGTGATAGTCCAGTTTTGGCACTGGGCAGCTGCATCCACGTTAGTCCTTTCCCAGTCAGGAAAGCTGCCCTCATTCACAGGCATGAACCAGCTCTCAGAGTGGCTGCCCCCAAAGGGGTTGACATAGATGGCCATGACAGGCTCCAGGGTGCTGTTCTTGGTGAGACAGATCTGCAAGGACAAGGCCAACATCACGTGCACCAGCCCAGGCTTGTACTTGTTGCTCTTCAGGGTGAGCAGCATGCGCTTCCTCCAGGAAGGGTCAAACCAGCTGCCCAGCCGCATGTCATTGCTGATGAATATGGAGTGTACCTCAATGCGGCTATCCTGCTTCTGCAGCAGGTACTTTAGCTCCAGGTCCTGCAAGTCTGTCTCCAGCCCAAGAAAGTTCTCCAGGGACTCAGCCACCTCTGGCCGGCACAGCCCCTGGGCCAGCACGTAGCCTGGATTGCAGCTCCCACAGCGTGTGCTATTGTCTGGAGCACAGTGGGCACACGCGGGCCCTTCGCCCAAGGCACATGGGATGGGGCCCTGGCAGGAAGATTGATCATAAGGGCAGGTGCAGCTGTGGCTCTGTTCCAGGAAAGTGCCAGGAAAGGTGCTTTCCCCACAGTAGAGGAGGGACTGGATTCGGTTCCACCAGTAGGACAAGGACCTTTGGGAGCAGAGATAAAATGAAGTAAGAGTGAAAAGAAGTCACACACTGACACCCTCCCTAAGGGGAGCAAGACATTGACCACTAGGCATGGAAGGCAATGAGGAAGATAAAATCCCTGAGATCTCTGAGTGGTGGAAACTCTACTTTACTACTTTGGACTAATTGAGCAAAGCCTAGAGTTCTGTGTCTGATGGGTCAGCACCAGAAATACTGGACACCAAACTTGTACTGAGAGCAACTAGGCTCATCTCTCCCAAGTCCTCCTTCATTCCCTTATCCAAAAACCTACGGAGGATCTCCAGCATCTTTTGTGTCAAATCTGTTTTCAGTCTTCTAAATAAGATGGCTCTTCAAACCTTCTAACTTCTTGCCAACTTTCATTCCCTCTTCAAGGTTTCTGTCCTTTCTCTTCTCTCTGCTCCTCTCACTCCTCCACCAAGAGCAGAAATTTTCTATGGCTGATTCTCTTGAAATTTTGATTTTAGCTCTTATGTTACCTCTTCAAAGAAGTCTACCCTGATGTCCCTGCCAGAAGAACCACTGCTCTCACTCTCCATCACATCACCCTGTTTTATTCAATCCATGACAATTATCAGTATCTGAAATTATTTATTTATTGTTTACTTTTTAATAAACTTCTTCCCTGTTAATAAATACCATGAAAGCAGGAGCACTGTCTTGAGACCAACAGCTTCTCAGAAATGAGAATTGTTTCTATGCATGGTAAGCATTTAATCATTATTTGTTGAAAGAAGAATAAATGAACTCCTCTCAAAACCTCTTCTTTGTACGCTTCCCTTCTTACCTGTGCCTCTGATAGAGCTGCACCACTGGGTTGCTGGCTGTGAAGGTGGCCTCCTTGACTTGGAAGACTGTCCTACCTCATGTGTACCAGAGCAATTTCCCTCTCTTCCAAGACTTTCTTCTCCAAGGAAGTTTTCCTTTCTGGTTTTTACCTCTAGGAGACTATCCCTTTGATTTATGTTCCACCACCACAAATTTAAGTGGTTGCCACATAGTTATAATTTTCTAGTTTTTATGTTTCTGTTTGTTAAATCTTTCCAATTCATGAATACCCCTGCAGCTTAATAGTAAGGCATGGAATATGGATTCAAAAACTTGTCAAATAAATAAATGAATGAGTGGATGAACAAGTGGATGCCTGTCATGATACAGCCCCACTCTATCCCTGAGAGTGCAGGTCTCTACTTTCTTTCCTCCTGTGACCCAGAGCAGAATCATTTGTTTGACACAAGCCAGTGTGTGTGTTTTTCATCAGATGCAATAGCTGGATGAAATTTAACTCCATCCCTTTTTTTCTTAGACTTATTAAAATGGAAATCAGTAAATGAGAATTAGAGCATTACTAGAATAACATTTGAATCAACTGTAATTTAGATAAAAGTAAAATCAGCCCATCTTTTTTTTCTCTGTCTCACTTCAGACACAACTCACAGCTGAGAATGACACACATGAGTAGGCTGAGATAACTGGAAGGCTATGTGTGAGTCACCACTCCCAGATCCCCTACATTGGACAGAGGGTTCTCCTTGGCCTCAGCAGCTGTCGGGGGAGGTGCTGAGCTCTGCTCTAGCATCCAGGGAGTGCTCACCTCTCCTTGGGCAGGCGGAAGCGAGGCTGGCGATGACAGCGCTTGCAGAGGTTGAAGAGCCGGCGGACGATCCGATGGGTCTTTTTGAACAGCACTTTCAAGCCAGCTCCCAGCTGCTGGTAGCGGTGCTGAAGGCTGGTGTCCATGGCCCAGAACTGGGAGATAGCTGTGGAGTTCAGGAACCGGTCATCGGGCAGCCTTTTCAGCAGGGCCTGGAACTCTTCTGTGAACAAGAACGCAGGACCTGAGCTGAGGGGCAGCTATGCAGAGCTCTGGTAGGGACAGGTGGACACTGCCCAGATCCAGGGCCCTTCAGAGTTACTGCATGAGGAAGGAGGCTGCACACCCATTCTTCCAGGTGCTTTTTTAAAAATCAACACCTTTATTGAGAAATAATTAACAAGTTGTAAAATATGGCCTCGGGAATTTTCTCATCTTTTCTACCCCTATGCCTCTGAATTTCAAAATAGATCTCTGCCACCCTCAGAGGGGCCAGGGCTCCTGCTATTGCAAATGACATTGGATGCATCTCTTTCCCCATTTATACTTCCTTCTGAGACATCCACAACACTATCTCAGGCCAATCCTCTTCAATAGCACCACAACACCCATATGGAACATGTGGGGCCCTCGTGAAGGTGAGTGTGCACCCAGACTGGCACAAGTAGGCCCAGAGAAGATGCAGCACCTAGCTCAGAAATCTTTCTAGAAATCCTCCAGTCCCTGAGACCGGCCTCTCCTATCCATATCCTCCTCTCTGACTGTCTAAGATACTCTTCTTCTCTTTTCGGCTTCAGTTCTTGGGCAGATACCCATTCTGCCCTACAGCAAATTTAGAAGCAATCTGCCTTCTGCTTCTAAGTTCCTGCTGAGTCTAGGTTCTCCTTAGAGCTTCCTGGGCACACCATGGCTTCTGAACTCATGCGCAGGTTTCTGTGCATTGCTCTGCTTTTCCTTGGGACCTGCAGCTGCCAGGTCTCCTGGTGGAGGCCTAGAGAGCCCTGATTTATTCATTAGCAGTAACTCATAGTAGTAAAGGCCCAAAGTCATGTTATGGACCATAACCCACCACCATAGCCCAAAGCATGGGGCTGGGGACTGGAATGTGATATTCTCCTTAGCTACTAAATGCCTTGTCCAGGACTTAAAATGGCAACCCCTGGGGCCTCAGCTCATTTTGATTTCTCATGTACCTGGTTCCTCATTTCCCCGGAAGACTGGAGAAGCATGCCTAGTAATGGCACTAACATCTAGTATGTGCACAGTTAAAACATTTGAGTATATGGAAGAGCATGCAGAACAAAAAGGGAAACTCCCATGTGTCTGCCATTAGCTTTTGCCATTCTGCCATATTGGCTTCAGATTTTTTTCTTTAATAAATAAAGCAAACCAAATATACTGCACATAAGGGCCCTAAACTTCCCTTTCTCTCTATCCAGATATAACCACTCTCTTGATGTTTTCTTTTCCATTATCACATATTTTTAATTTTTTTACAAATGTAGTTATCCATAAATGTATCATGTATTGGGTATCCTGTTTGTAAACATTATATAAATAGTATTAAACATGTATTATATTTAATAAATTATAGTATTATATGAAGACATTATATAAATATATATAATGTAACCTTTTTGTCTTGCTTTGTTTTATTTAATATTATGTTTTTGAACTATATCCACATAAATATCATTCATTTAGTGTTGAAATGTGCAAATATACCATGCAGAGTTATTTATACATTGAATTCATCTACATGATCTCATGTGAGCCTTCCATTCACTATTATCACCCTCCCTCTTTTTCAGATGAGGAAACTCAGACCTTGAGAAGCTGCATGGTTAATCCAAGGTCATAAAGCTTGTCAAACCAGGCAAGGATGCAAAACTAGTTCTCTTGAATCTGGGTCTCAAGGTAACTGATATTAGCTTTAACAGCAACAAACAACAACTGAATTGTATTGGATGTCATCTAGAACCATTCTATGCACTTCATTTATTCAACACATATTTATAGTGAACCTTATGTGCAAGCATTGCTCTAGGCACTGTGGAATCAGTAGCAAACAAGACAAACAAGGTCTATGTCCTTAATTATGTTTATCTTAGTTTATTAAGTCCTTAAAACACACCTATGTAAATGGACATAATACCAATGTCCTAGAAAAAAATGAAACCACTTGAGCCTCAGGGTGGTGATATAACCTGGTTGAGGTTACAGACATAGTAACTGGCCGTGTCAGGATCCCCATGAGGATCCTCACCTCTCAAGTTTTGTTCTCCCCAGGTTCTTGCTCTGCACCTCACAGCCACCTCTCATTGACAGGGAGGAATTCTGGGTCAGCTGGCTGCTCACCTGATTCTTCAAACTGCCGGTTGTGAGTGGCCCAGGAGTCTTGGATCTGCAGCAGGCTGTCCTCCATGGCCTGGATGTCAGCATCAGGGCAGTTGCATTCAGGGAAGGTGGGGCTGCACTTGCACCAGCAGTCATTCTCCTTGCAGACGAGCTCACCCTCAGAGCTGCATGTGATGTAGCTGAGTGCTGCGGCTACAAAGCGCTCACGCAGATACTCAGGCAGCAGCACCTGAAGGCCTGGGGAAAGGATGTGTCAAGGAATCTCTGGGAAGAACCAGTGAGGACTCAGTTTTCCATGCCCAAGGCTGCAGGAACCCCAGCTGGGGTTCTGCTGACTTGTGCATCCTGGGTCCAAGCATGGTCACCCCAGGGCCTGATCCTGCTGAGCTTGTTGGGAGAGAAGGCTACTGCTGCCCCAGTGACAGATGGGGGAGGATCTGAAAATGCAGATGGGAACATCAAAGCCCAAGGCTTAGCCAAACCCCTCAGATCAGCCAAATTGAGAGCGTGCATATCATAAGCACAGGCTTATTGGCTACACATCAGCATTTCTGGGATGGAAACAGGAAGATGTTTCAGATAAAAGAAGAGCTTACAGCCCTCTTGGGCAAGAAAACAAGGTTTGATGGGCTTTTTGCCCTGCCTTCTGTAGCCATCCTCCTGTTTATAGCTTAACTGAGATTAGCAGTAGGCATCCTAGGACATTGTTGAATTCTGACCCTTCTGGGCCTTCCACCCCAGCCCTGATAACCAGGGAAGCTGTCCTAGTTAAGAGATAGGAACAGATATTGTGGGTATACAGTGTCCAGGTACTATGTTGAGTACTTTTTATATATGATTGCAAATAACATTTGTGCTCATACTGAGGTTTTTATAGGTAAGGAAATCCAAGCCCTAAGACCACAGTGACCTGCCCAAATCACAGCCCTCATAGAATCTGCTTAGTTTCAGATCCTGCACTTGTCTCATCAGCTAATACTATATAACTGGGACTGCCTGTCCTATTTCAATAGGATTTAACTCTTAAGAAGATTTGAAGATGGGATGGTGGTCAATGCCCTGAGATCAGTCATGCCTGGATAGATATGAATGGCTCTCAGCTCTCTTCCAATTAGCTTCTGATCTTGGATACAATGCACTAAATTGCTCTGAGCTTCAGTTTTCTCACCCAACTGCAGTAACTACCAGTTTACCTACAGCAGAACATACTCCTAGTTGGCTTCAAGCCACTCACAAGGCGGCTGCTGGAAGCTTACCAAAGGATGAACAAAGGGTAGGCACGCCTTTGGATGCAGTCTGGGCCACGTTCGAGGTCAGATCTGCAGGAGGCTCCCCCAGTAGGGACATTGTGAAACCTTGTGCCAGGAAAGTGAGGAATATGAGAACTTCTGGATATGGTGAGCTCCTCTTTCCTCAAATGTCTGCCAGCTGTTTATTTTTAGGCCCTTGACCTTGTCCTTGGCAGGAAACCAGAGAACTCAAAGTATGTATCCCAGTCTCAGCAGACCTCAAAATATAACTTAAAATTGCCAGCAGCAGTGGGTGTTTGTTGTTCTTTCTTGAGGTCTACCTCCAATTCTGAACTGCCCCTAAATTTTCCTTTCTTGGCACTGTGCCTACTGTGGCATTTGAGTGGTTCTCCCCACATACTCCGTCCACATGCTTGCTTTCAGCACTCACCCTTTCCAAGTTTGTTCTTTTCACCTCCCCCATCACATCCCTCCTCCTCACCAGAACACTTCCCATGCTATAAAATAAGTGCCCCGAGAAATGTCTGCATGAGTGATGGGCTATAAAATTAAATAGCATAAACTATTCCAAATGAACAACTAGACATTTTGAACTTCACTCACTGCTACTTTCTAGACACAAACCCAGCCCATCCAGGGACCTCAGTGAAGAGGAATGCTAATTGCCTTAGGTAGCTCTAAATAAATGAGTTTTTAATCTTCTTTCTTATATATTTCTTTATTCCTAAAGCATTGCTGGGTCACATTTGACTCAGGTTGCCTGGAATTTGTAATCGTAGATCTTGGGTGAGGGTTATTGATTTTGTAATGCTGAGACAGTAATATCTTAAACAGAGTACAATTCAGTTAGGCCTTGAGAAAAATAAAGTTTTCCCACTGAACCAGTTTGCATAGCCCTGCCCCCAGGATGTCTGTGGGGAACAGAGAGCAAGAGATGCACGTCTGCCCTTAGCCCCCAACCTCCAGAGTTAGTGTGGTTTTCTTTCCCTTTTCTTTCACAGTTTTGCTTGTTCTGTCTCAAATCAAATTCTTATTCTTCTCAAACTCATCTCCTGACTTTGAATCACCCATTTGCAAGATCACAGACAGATAACAGAAAGCAGGGGCCACCTTCAAACTGTGGTTCCAGTAAGTAGTGGTTCCCCACTTTGTATAGCTCTTAGTTGAGCTGGATGGTAGTCTTATAACCACTCTGTAAAGGCCAGCTATTCCTCAATGTGTCTTTGGGATAAAGCAGAGAGTTTTCTGGGAAATGAAGATCGTTGAACTAGGTAAAGGCTTATAAGGATGGGTATGCTGTTCCTTACAGGATTGTGACAGAGGACTTGAGATGGAATGTGAAGTGGGATGATTGAGGTGTCATGTGATATGAGCAATAGATCTGGGGTATAGGGCAAACCATACTAGAAAGTTTCTTAAAACATGATGGAAAGTTGTTAAATACAGGTCCCAGAACTTGTGGTAGTGCTTGTCTTAAGAAAGGTTTCATCAAATGTAACAGGCAGAATTTTATCCTGCTATTTGATCTAGGTTTTTTTTGTTTTTTGTTTTTTAATCAGGTGTGAAAGGTATGAAAACTATCACAGTGCTGCTTACCAAGTAACTGCACTTTGTTCTCCGGACTCTGTACCAGGACAGAACTGACTGAGTCCAGATTGTCATAGTTGCTGCAGCCCAGAGGACCGGTCCTGGTCTCGGTGACCTAGAGAAGGAAGGAGTAGGGAGTGGGTTTAGATAACAAGTGGAGACTCCCTTTGTACTTCCCTTCTCCAGCTGCTCCAGCTCCAGCTCCACATCCTGTCCTTGACCAGCTACAGCAGTGATACGTGCCTTTTCGTACTCCAGAGGTAGAAAGTCACTTTCTTCCTTGTCCTGAGGCAGTGAGTGTCTGTTACATATGGCTGGCTGGCAGCAGCAGTTGTATGTAAGTGAGAGCCTTTCAGAGAGAGCCAAAGGGAATTTGTGTCTGGAAAGGCGGAGAATGCTGGAGAAGGAGTGAAACCTTAAGCTCGAGTCACCCCTTCTCCCTCCAGAAGAAGGCAAGAGGCCATATGTGGTCCCTGTCAGCCTGCTGGCAAGCCCAGCTGCATCCACTTGATGTGCTACTCACAGGCTTTATGGATCCTAAAGATGAAAAGCACTAGAGAAATATGAGTTATGAGTATTAGTATTAGTATTAAACATTTAAGTCCCACCTTGGCACTGAGACGTCCTTAGAGAAAATCAGCCATGGGCTTACTGCATATTTTAATACATATATTAAATATACATAAACTCTTATAGCCATGTAATATTCCAAAACACCATAGAGTCATTTTAAAATATTATAAAGTTGGCCCATCAGTTTTCCCTGATGTTTAAAGTATAAGATGAAAAATGGGAAGCTTTAAATGCACTGAAATAATTATGTAATAAGAATGATGGGGACCTGAGGCCCTTTCTTCTCAGGATCTCTGAAGGCTTTGCCAACAATCAATCAACCAATCAACGAGTATTTATTGAGCAGCCACTGTTTAATTCCATGCAATTCTTCAAACATTTATAGAGCACCTTTCCTGAAGTTCATCGTGGAAGCCCAATCTGACACGTCTGACCTCCTCTTCTGGTTTCAGCACCCCCTGCTTTGCAGTAGGCACAGGAGTTGCAGTTTTGCATCTCTTTCTGCAAGAATGTGATCCATGTCTGGATCCTACACACTATAGGCTCCAAAGAGGGAAGCTCGTGTTTATTTTGCTCATCATTTTGTCGACAGCAATTAACAGTTTCTGGCACATAGTAGGTACTCAATAAACAAGAGAATGCACATATAATATGTTCCAGGCTTTTCAGAGTAGGGAGGTGTGTGCAACAATGTACACACCTCCAGGAGGTCATAACCTGTGGGGGAGGCAGGTGCATACACAGCTGACTGACAGACATCCAAGTCATGGTAGGAGCCCGCATCATGATGAGCTCTAAGGAAGCACAGCTCTAAACAAAGGGAAACAAGAGAGGAAGTAGCAGAGGAGGCACCATCTGTGTTGGTCCCTAAGGAGAAGTAGGGAGTAGACAGGTGGGAAGAGAGGAAATGTACTACGAGGAAAAGGAGAAGGGACAGTGTGATCTCTGCAGCACACAGGCTTGGAAGTGCATAGTTCATGTGTCTAGCACCCTGCCTTGTTACCATGGTGAATATGAAAGTGTAAGGGACATTCTTCAAGGGAGTTTAGTAGACCTAGGTTTAAAAAACACACATAGAGCAGAGTGATAAAGTGAGAGATTGCGTGATGCTGAGCAAAAACAATCAGGAGAGAGGCAGGAGGGATTCCTGTAGCTTGAAGTAGTCCACGAATGCTTTATGAAGGAAGTAAGCCATGAATTCGTTTTCAAGAATGAGTAGGGGTGGCAAGGAAGGGAGGGGAAATTGAATAAAGAAGGGTAACTCCACACAAATACCAAAGGGTAGCAATAGGCACAAAGCGTGAGAGGCAGCAGGGAGAACTAGACCGAGGCCACGCCAGGGGCAGGGACAGCTTCTCTACAGTTTTCCAAATTCTTCTTCCAAGAGCATCCTACTTAACTTTCCCAAGAACTCACCGGAACAAATCTCATTACTATCACTCTCCAAGGAGGAAAGTAAAGTTCAGAGAGTTATAGTCCTTGAGACCACAGAGCTGATGAGTAGCAGAAACAGGATTCTAATTTTACAGTCCTCAGACTCCAGTTCAATACCCTTTTGTCTCCTGAGCAGGCAAGTCAAAGGACTATAGAAAATAGAGTCTAAATCCTTTACATGCCATCATTGTCAAACACAAGTATTCTAAACAGACCAGTCCACCCAAAATATTTTAGTGATCTGCTCTCTCCTCAGAATGTTAACATTGAGCAAAACAAATTGTACTGACTTCAGATCAGTTTGATTATCCTTACAATGCAGACCAGGAAACCAAGGCTCAGATAAGTTAAATGACTTATTCCAGGTCATACAGTCACCCGCAAGGACAAGATTTATTTGGCTCATTCATTCATTCTTTTATTTACTCATTTGTTCATTTAACAAATATTCAAGGAGCATCTGGAACTCACAGATGAATAAGTCATAGTCATGGCCAGTAAGGAGCTTAGAGACAAGTGGAAATGTACTTAAATAATCCCAGTGTTCTGGCTGTTACACATGAGCCTGCCTCCCTCCACATGTGGACACAGGTGTTGAATCATGTTTCTTTATTGGGGGAGTGGGTGATTGACTACTGGTCAGACTGTACTTGGGAAGCAGAGGCAGGCTCATTTCAAGGTGAAGTCTTCACTTTCTTTATGGTGTTGAATTCCCCCTATGAAGAGCCATGGCCAATGACTGTCCCAGCTACTCTGGGGAAGTTTGCCCCTCTAGGTTACGGTGGGCTGAAGGACAGAGGTGGGACACAGGGGTATGGTATTTGGAGGCTTGCCTGTCCCTGCCTACAGGTAAGCTGGCCACTCCATCATCATTGGGGTTTTCACTGGCTTTTCCATCCACTGACTCCTGACTTGGCCACTCACCAATCAGGTCCAGGAAAAAAGGAAGCTAACAAGCCTTAAGTGGGAATAAGATGCGACCCAAAGAGGAGGACAGGCTAGAGAACAGCCACAATAGGAGCTTTCCTTTCCTTCCCCTTCTCCCTCCCCCATCCCTACCTGCCACCAATGCATCTGCTCCCCACCCCCCCTCCCCCAACCACCATCATCTTGCTCATCATGCTGGGCTATCTTTGATTCAATTTTCTGACCTTTACTCTGCTGTTTCTAAAGGTCAGTCCCAAAAGAGGACAATCAATTCGGTAAGTCATTGAAAGGGTGTGAGTAACTTCACTTTAATTGTGGCACAAGGATGGGAATTAGGAGAAAAATAACATGATCCTTATGCTCATTTCCTGTTAGAGTGAAGAACCTGAAGAGTGAGGAAGGCCCACTCAAGTTTCACTAGTTCCCAAAGTCATAGTGCTTTTCATTGCTATTCTGCTCTGAGATGCTGTCTTCTCCCTTCAGAAGTAAGGAGGTGAAAAGAATAGAGGGAGCTGGAGAGGGACCCGTTGCAGTTTTTGCCTGAGTACTGACTTGAGTAAGCAGAATAGCCTGAGACAGCCCCAATCCCTCGCCCCAAAGTGAGGAAAACCTCAGCATCTCTGGAGGATTGTTCAAGAGAATCCTGCACTTTTCTCTGTAGAAGAGGCAGACAGCTTTGGCAGATTATAAACAGAGCCTATACAGGTAATGGAGAGTGCAGTTCACTCAGGCACACACTGTTCAAAGAATGCCTCAGATAAGCTTTCAGAAAGGGCCAATAATTGTGTGCTAACTGGTCTGTTGACAGAGACCATCCTGCCTTGAGAAAGCCCTGATGGACCTCAGGTTCATTAGCACATCAAATTTTCCATAAATACCAGCTCGTGCAAACCCTCATTCCAGCCAGTCTCCTCTCCCCACCCTCCACCTTCCACTTCCAGGCTGCTCTTGTCCTACCTAAGGAGACACCTGCAAACTAAGGGCAGAGTGAAATGGGCTTCTAATTGTGAGCAATCGGGCTGGGATGGGAGAACAGAGTTGATGGTGTATGTGCTTAAAAGACCTGCAAATTGAATCCCAGGCTGCTGCAGCGAGGAATTCGGACAAGTCACTTTTAAGGAGGTTTTGTGAGAAACCCTCTTTTTCATCCTGGGGTCCACCTGAACTTTTGTGTGAACTCCCTTCAGTCAGCTGGTGAGCATGTCAAGCCCTCCCCACCAAGTCCTCCCTCAGCCTTCAACTAAATACAGGGTGAGCTGTAATTTAGAAACAAGCCCCTTCCCTCATTTGTGGCTCTAATCCCTTCTGGGATATTATGGACAGGATGTCTATGTATACAGCTCTTCACAGTGTGCAAAGTGTTTGCATGTGCTCTGAATCATTTGGTGACACCCCAACCCTATGGCAGAGCCAAGAGTGACATTCACAGTATTTATCAGCAGGTAGAACAGAAGCGCATTGACTCATCAGAAGGGATGGCAGCCCTAGTGCCAGGGCAGGGCTCCAGAGGTCTCCTGAGGTATACTCTCCTTTTGGTTACCATCAAAAGGAAATCTGGGGGCTACAGAAGGGGAGTAAGTGTGGTTAGGGCAGTACATGGGGATTGGAGTGAAGACTATTCACCAGCTGTATAGAAGTGTTTCAATATTTTAAAAACCGATGTAACCATACCAGCTGAATGTAAGCCCTGTGTGCAGGTGAGTCAGATAGTTGGTAATATGTATCATGGATGAGAGAAATAGAGTTCAATGATTTCTCAAGGTCATAGAAATAGACAGCATCAAAGCCAAAACCAATCCCAAGTCTTCTTACTTGAGTAAGTTTGTTTCCCACTAAACCATGTAAGTCTGCCTTCACCTCGCCACATGCCAGACAACACTGTAAAGGGACCTGGAGCTGTGTATCTGCCACAGAGTCTCTGCTGCTCTAAGACCTGGTGTCATCGTGGGTGTATGTGTCAGGAAGGAGATAGGCATGTAAACATCCTCAATGTAATGTGACAATTTTTGCAATAGAGGTGTGTGCCAATTCGGGTAAACCTTCCAACAGAGAGGGATGCTCAGTGAGGTCTTAAGGAATATATTAAATAAACAAAAAGGTGCATATGTCCATGTTAGTGCAAAGAAGTTGCTAAGAAAGGGTAGTAAGTGCACATCTTCTTAGGGGAACAAGAAACAGGCAGATATGCTAAAGAACTTTTCTTCTACCAAGGCAGAGCAGGTAAGCAGAATCCCCCATCCCAACTCCATCCACCTCTTTCAAGAGCAATAAATGTGCTGGAAGCCAGCTGCTGAGGCATATTCATAGAGGGAGGTAGGTGGCAGGTACCGTAGCACCAACAAAAGGATGTTAGCTAGGAAGGATGTGCTGCTGTGTGTATTGGCCTTTGCTATATGGATCTGTAAGTACTAAGTGTGTGAGAGCAAAGAAATGTTCCCTGGCAGAGAACCTTACTGCCAGGACAAAATGGGCAAGTCAATCCCATAAAGTGAGCAGAACTGTGGGGTGGGATGCCAACACACACCTTTGCTCCTTAGTCTAGCAATGGGTCCTTGAACAGGCCACATCAGGTCTCTAGACCTTGCTAAGTTATGTAAATATGAAAACTTGAAGAGATGAAGGTTGAAGAAAATACAAAATCATCCTTGTTTTTTCATGGTTTTCTTCCTAGGGGAGAACCCATTGTACTCCCAGACAGAAAAAATTACCAGATCAGTCAGCCCAGTGGAAGTTGAATATTCATCTCACTTTCAATGTGTTCTTGGAGAATCTTCAAAAAGTGGCTTCCAAGGATGATGACCTCTTTGAAGAGATGGGCAGTGGCTCTAATTCTGGAAAGTACATTCATAGGCACTATAAAAAATGTAGTTTGGGATGTCTAACCACCTTTTGCTCTACCACCCACAGACTTTGCTTAAGAGGTGGGTCCAGAAAGCCATAGTTAAGACTATGCAAGCCCAACTCTTTGTATTAAACTAAGGGTAGACTCTGAACCAGATTCTTTCTCAAGAGAATTGAAAACTATGATACTGAAAGAAAAAATTTAAAAGGTGATTGTAGATACTCATAAAATTCAAATAATAAACAATTATAAGGCACCTAAAATATGCCAGGAACCGAGGACATGGCAATGAACAAAGTAGTGACCTCTGCCGTGGTGGCATTGACCAAGAGATAAAACAGAAAAATATTCAGCAGAGCCAGAGTCAACTCCACAGCAAGCCAAAGTTACATGTAAGTTAAAGTCATCGAGGTACAGAAAAGTATGGAATAAATAGATAAAAGATTTCCAACTAGGGAAGCAGGAAGATGACACAGATGAAGAAGTAGTGACATGTATTTCAACAAAAAACAAAAAGAATAACCTGAGAGTATGACCATACTTTTCCAAGTTCCATGTGCCTGCATTAGATTTAGTGCTTAGTCCTTGGAGAGCTGTGGTATTTTTCACCAGAGTTCTCTTAAACTATTTTTATACTCAAGCTACCTTGAGTAGATTTCTGTTTCTTTCAACTAAGCATGCTTATATGTACTTGCGTACACACTAAGCAGAAGAGCCTAATCTATGTGAAAAATGCCATGTCCAGGGACTCATTCATTAATTCAACAAACCTTTACCCACTGCCCACAGTGTGGGAAGCTCTGTACTCTTATTGGGAAATCATAGTTGAACAAGACGCAGCCTCTTCCACAAGAACCTCATCGTCTCATGTGGAGGTCATTGTGTTAGCTGACATATGTTCAGTTTTACAGTTCAAATGATATGCCCTATAAAAGAGGCATATGTTTGAAACCCTAAAGAGGGGCATTTGACTATCTTGGGAGTTAGGAAAGGCTTCACAAAAGAGTTACCTTTTTAAGCTGAGCAAAAAAAGGTGAAGAAGAGCCATTCAGGTGAATAGACAAGCATTACAAGTAAAGCAAACAGCAAGTGCCAGGAAGGTGAGATATGAGAACATGGCATATTTGAGGAAAGCCTGATATTTAGGTATGAATGGTTTACACAATATAAGTGGAAGGTGAAGAGTAGAGTGGGGAGTACGGGGGTTGAGAAAAGTACCAAAGGACTGGTTAAAAATGGAACTAGAAAGACAGCAGACAGATTTTCAATAGTCACATAGTTTAGTTAAGAACAGGAATTAATCTTTTTCACACTCCAACAGTGCTATGGTTAATACTATCTACACTTTCTTTTATTTATTTATCTATCTATTTATTTATTTATTTTTGAGACGGTATCTCACTCTGTCGTCTGGGCTGGAATGCAGTGGCACAATCTGGGCTCACTGCAGGCTCTGCCTCCCGGGTTCACGCCATTCTCCTGCCTCAACCTCCTGAGTAGCTGGGATTACAGGAGCCTGCCACCACGCCTGGCTAATTTTTTGTATTTTTAGTAGAGATGGGGTTTCACCGTGTTAGCCAGGATTGTCTCGATCTCCTGACCTCATGATCTGCCCACCTCGGCCTCCCAAAGTGCTGGAATTACAGGCATGAGCCACCACACCGGCCTACACTTTCTTATTAAACCTCATGGAAAACTTCAAGATAGAAACTGTTCTAATTGTACAACAATTTTAGGATGAGTAAACTGAGGGTCTGAGAAGTTTGGCTTGTTCAAAGTCCCACCATGAACAATGGCAGAACTCAGATTCTTGGGTTGGAGCCTATGTTCTTTCCATTGTATCACACTGCCACCCAGGATGGGGAACAGTAGTTTGGGCTCTGTCCCATGTACAGTTTGGGGCCACTGACGGATTTTAGGCAGGGAGTAATATGATACAATATGATATGATGATTTGCACTCATGGTAGCAACCCAGAGGTTGAATCAGGGAGAAGAGCTGAGAATAGAGATAGGAAAACTACTTAACAGGATAATGCAAGAAAATCAGGTAAGAGTTGATGAAGTCCTAGATTAAGGAAATGGCAGTGGGCATGAAGAAGGGACAAAGGGCATGTTGAAGGCATATGCAAGAGAGTGATTATATTGCCTAGGTTTTCTTCTATGGTTTTTATGGTTTTAGGTCTTATGTTTAAGTCTTTAATCCATCTTGAGTTAATTTTTGTTTAAGGTGTAAGGAAGGGGTCCAGTTTCAGTTTTCTGCATATGGCTAGCCAGTTTTCCCAGCACCGTTAAATAGAGAATCCTTTCCCCATTGCTTGTTTTTGTCAGGTTTGTCAAAGATCAGATGGTTGTAGATGTGTGGCATTATTTCTAAGGCCTCTGTTCTGTTCCATTGGTCTATATATCTGTTTTCATACCAGTACCATACTGTTTGGTTACTCTAGCCTTGTGGTGTAGTTTGAAGTCAGGTAGCGTGATGCCTCCAGCTTTGTTCTTTTTACTTAGGATTGTCTTGGCTATGCGGGCTCTTTTTTGGTTACATATGAAATTTAAAGTAATTTTTTCTAATTCTGTGAAGAAAGTCAATGGTAGCTTGTTGGGGATAGCATTGAATCTATAAATTACTTTGGACAGTATGACCATTTTCATGATTTTGATTCTTCCTCTCCATGAGCATGGAATGTTTTTCTATTTGTGTCCTCTCTGATTTCCTTGAGCAGTGGTTTGTAATTCTCCTTGAAGAGGTTCTTCACATCCCTTGTAAGTTGTATTTCTAGGTATTTTATTCTCTTTGTAGCAATTGTGAATGAGAGTTCACTCATGATTTGGCTGTTTGTGTATTATTGGCATATAGGAATGCTTGTGATTTTTGCACATTGATTCTGTATCCTGAGACTTTGCTGAAGTTGCTTATCAGCTTAAGGAGATTTTGGGCTGGGACGATGGGGTTTTCTAAATATACAATCATGTCATCTGCAAACAGAGATAATTTGACTTCCTCTCTTCCTGTTTGAATATCCTTTATTTCTTTCACTTGCCTGATTGCCCTGGCCAGAACTTCCAATACTAGTTAAATAGGAGTGGTGAGAGAGGGCATCCTTGTCTTGTGCTGGTTTTCAAAGTGAAGGCTTCCACCTTTTGCCCATTCAGTATGATATTGGCTGTGGCTTTGTCATAAATAGCTGTTATTATTAAGAGACATGGTCCATCAATACCTAGTTTATTGAGATTATAGTGATAAAACAAGGAATTTAAGAAAATGAGGCCGTTAAAGAGTGAAGAAGTATAAAGTTGGTCAGGTCAAGGAATAGGAAGGAACATAAATGGGATCTTTAAATTGTAGACCCAATGCCTACCTTTCATTTTCTGATATGATCCATTTTTCTCCAACTTTGATACAGTCCACCACAGGACTAAATGGGGAGAGAGGCTTTCACAGAGTTCTGTCTTCTTGGTAAAACCTACTCCATGCCACAGTGATTTCTAGGTGGCACTGAGAGCCAGCTTGAGATTCGTGGCCATAATTATAACATGAGACCACTCAGCATAGTTGTAAGTTTTATCAGCTACATTTAGCAGTTCATGTACAGGAAGGCATGGAATAGATGGAGAGTTGGATTTAACCAGGATATGTGTGTATACATGATGAAAGATAAAAGAGGGAAGAGAGTTAAGAGTTAAAAAATCACACCAATGATTTTTTAAATCATTTTAAACTGTCTAAGATACTAGTCTCTCAAATGTACCCTACCTTCCTGTTAATAGAAAGTCATCCTCATCTCTTCTACTCTCACTCCAAACTCTGTACACTCCCTAATCTCACCTCTTCTCTTCAGTTAACTTCCACTGTGCTCTCTGGATCTCATGATCAGTTCTTAGCAAAATCCCATATAATCTCAACCACTTCTCAAGAGTCCACTTTGCCTTTCAGTTCTAACCACAGTGTAGCTGACCCTGAGGACATGGTTTCCCTGCAGCCTTCTCTAGCAGTGGCCATCTCATTTCCCACCCCCCATGCTCCTGGGCATGGAAGTAAGGAAGGTGCTCCCTTGTGATATCCTGAACACTATTCCTCCATCCTCTGTAATGATCTCTGGCTCCTTTGAAGCCAGAACCACGGGACTCTTAGTACCCACTACCCATCCTCATTGCAGTTTATTTTTCTTGTTACTTCCCCTCATTCATTTCCATTAAGTGATTACAGAGGGAATGCAGTTACTAATAAAATTAGGTTCCCGGGCATAGTATTCCTTCTATAATCTCAACATTAGGCATCACCCAATCATACTTGCTGTAGTCTCTTTCCGTAATGAATTGTCAAACCTACTTAGACTTTTAACCTTTAGACCTGACCAACTTTTCACTTTCTAGCATCCCTCAAAGGCTTCTTTTCATTCACTGACTGAATTATATTCCATGGTCCATTACTATAATCACTCCTTTGTGTATATTATCAACTCTCTTCCCTCTTTTATCTTTCACCATGTATACACACACATCTTGGTTAAATCCAACTCTTTGTCTATTCCATGCCTACCTATACATGAACTGCTAAATGTAGCTGATAAAACTTATAACTATGCTGACTGGTCTCATGTTATAATTATAGCCACTGAAGCGGGCTCTCAGTGCTACCCACAAATCTACTATGTTTATCTAGTTAACCAACACTCTTAACTCTTATTCTCAAAAGACTATTTCATAGATTATTTTCCCAACTGTTCCGTTTTCTTACTTTTAGCCAAAGACTTTCCTTCTGTTTCACCTAGGAAATCAAGAAGAAGCAGCCAATCAGAAGAAAACAGTGGCATCTTCTCACCATGCAACTAACATCCTGCTACTTTTGTCCTTGTGCCCTCTGCATTGCCTCCTGTTTCGAAGGATGAAGAGCTCAAGCTCCTGGGTAAGAACAACCTCTTTGCTCCTGCGATTATCTTCTGTCTCTCCTACATCATCACTTTCTTTCTCCCTCTCTACGGAGTTTTTTTTTTTTTTTTTTTTTAAGACAGAGTCTTGCTCTGCCACCAGGCTGGAGTGCAGTGGCGCAATCTTGGCTCACTGCAAGCTCCGTCTCCTGGGTTCAAGTGGTTCTCCTGCCTCAGCCTCCCAAGTAGCTGGAACTACAGGCATGCAGCACCATACCCAGCTAATTTTTACATTTTTGGTAGAGATGGGGTTTCACCATGTTGGCCAGGATGGTCTTGATCTCTTGAACTTGTGATCTGCCCGCCTTGGCCTCCAAAAGTACTAGGATTACAGGCATGAGCCACCGCGCCTGGCCTATGGAGTTATTTTAATCACTATATCAATATGCTGGAATAGCTCCCATCTTAAAAACAAAAACACACCCTCCTGTGACCCCACATTGCTCCCCAGTTATCACTTGTTTTTCAATTTGCCTTTACAGCAAAAGGATTGTTTCTACTCATATCTGATTCTCACTTTTCTTCCTTCCTGGAATTTTCTTCACTCAGCCTTTTGTACCCTTCATGTACTGAACTACTCTTCTTCAGGTTACCAGTTACCTCCATGTCACAAAATTGAAGGTCGAGTCTCAATCTCCACCTTAGTGACTGCTCAACAGCCACAGTTGCCAGTTCCTTCTTTTGTGAAAAACATTCATCACATGGTTTTGTGAGCCCGCTTTGGTCCTCTTCATACTCTCTGTCTCAGTCTTCTTTGTTGGATCCTCTCTTCTTCCCCCTTTCTGAATATTGGAGTGCTTCACAACTCAGTCCTCAGGCCACTTTTGTAGTTGCACTCACTCCTTGAGTGATCTCATTTCATTTTCTCCCATAGCTGGAAATACCAACTACACAGGTGGACATGTGTATATATTTGTATACCAACTTTCCAGATTCAATCATGGCCTTTCTCTTGAAATCTTGGTGTTTGTTTTCAACTGACTGTTAGATTTCTCTACTTAGACGTCTGATAGGAATGTCACATTTAGGAATGTCTAAAACCAAATTCTTGATTTATTTCTTTCAGATCTGTACTTCTTCCCAGTGTTGTCCTTCTCAGTAAATGGAATCACTGTTCATTTGATTGCTCAGGCCATAAATCTTGCAGTAAATCTTTACTCCTTTCTTCCAATCCATTGTCTGATTCTGTAGGCTCTACCATCAAAACATATTCTGAATATGCCAACTTCTCACCACCTCTGCAACACCAGCTTTGTCCAAGCCACCATTATGTCTTACCTTTACTATTGCAATAGCCACTGCACTGGTCTCCAGGATCCCCCTTTCTTTTTACTTCCTAATCAGTAAGGCCTTCATGATATGTCCCCTGCAACCTCTATAAACTCATCTTTTACTTCATTTCTCTCCTGACTGCATGCCAGCCTCATTGCCTTTCTTGGTAGTCCTGGATCATACAAAGTACACTGCCCTGCCCCTTTACAGCACTTGTACCTGCTCTGTCCTTTGTCTGTGATGTTTGGGGCTTACTCCCTCACTTCATTTAGGTCTCTGCTTAAGTGGCATTCCTTGGACAGGTCTTCCCTAAACTCCACATTCCCATCACCCTTTATCCTCTTACTTGGCTTCATTTTTTCATGCCATTCATCCCACCTGGCATTATACAGGTGTACCTCAGAGATATTATGGGTTCAATTTTAGACCACTGTAATAAAGCAAATATCACAATAAAGCAAGTCACGCACATTTTTTGGTTTTCCAGTGCATATGAAAGTGATGTTTACACTATACTGTAGTCTATTAAGTGTTCAATAGCATTATGTTTGAACAAAGAATGTACATACCTTAATTAAAGAATATGTTATTGCTAGAAAATGCTAATGATCATCTGAGCCATCAGCCAGTTGTTGGAGTCTTTTTGCTGGTGGAGTGTCCTGGTTTGATGTTGATGGCTGCTGACTGATCAGGGTGGTGGTTGCTGAAGGTTGGGGCGGCCTGTGGCAATGTCTTAGACTAAGACAACAATGACATTGACTGCATCAATGGACTCTTCCTTTCACGAAAGATTTCTCTGTAGCATGTGACTCAATTCGATAGCATTTTACCAATAATAGAACTTCTTTCAAAACTGGAGTCAATCCTCTGAAACCCTGCCACTGCTTTATCAACTAAGTGTATAAAATATTCTAAATGCTTTGCTGTCATTTCAACAACATTCATAGTATCATCACCAGGAGTAGATTCCCTCTCAGGAAACCACTTCCTTCCTCATTCATAAGAAGCAACTCATCATTCATTCAAGTTTTATCATAAGATTGCAGCAATTCAGTCACATCTTCAGGCTCTACTTTTTATTCCAGTTCTCTTCCTATTTCCACTACATATACAATTACTTCCTCCACTGAGGAAAGACATCCTCAAAGACATCCATGAGGGCTGGAATCAACTTCTCCCAAGCTCCTGTTAATGATATTTTGACATCCCCCTATGAATTACAAATGTTCATGATGGCATCTAGGATAGTGTTATTTCTAAATGATTTTCAATTTACTTTGCCCAGATTTGTCAGAGGAATCACTATCTATGGCAGCCTTTACCTTACCAAAATATTTTTTAAATAAGACTTGGAAATCAAAATTACTCCTTGATTCATAGGCTACAGAATGGATGTTGTATTTGCAGGCATAAAAACAATATTAATCTTGTACCTCTCCATCAGAGCTCTTGGGTGAGCAGGTACATTGTAAATCAGCAGTGATATTTTGAAAGAAGCTTTTTTCCGAGCAGTAGGTCTCAACAATGGGCTTAAGATAGTTCATAAACCATGCTGTTAACAAATATGCTGTCATCCAGGCAGGATTGTTCCATTTATAGAGCACTGGCAGAGGAGATTTAGCATAATTCTTAAGGGCCCTAGGATTTTCAGAATGCTAAATGAGTCTTGGCTTCAGTTTAAAGTGACCAGCTATATTAGCCTGTAACAAGAAAGTCAGCTTGTCCTTTGAAGCTTTGAAGCCAGGCATTGACTTGCCCTCCTTAGCTATTAAAGTCCTCAATGTCATCTTCTTCCAGTAGAAAGTGGTTTCATTGACACTGAAAATCTGTTGTTTAGTATAACCACCCTCATCAGTGATGTTAGCTAGATCTGGATAACTTGCTGCAGCTTCTAAGTCAGCACTTACTGCTTCATCTTGTGCTTTTATATCACGGAGATGGGTTCTTTCCTCCAATCTCATGAACCAACCTATGCTAGCTTCGAACATTTTTCTGTAACTTTTTGACCCCTCTCAGTCTTCATAGAATTAACCAGAGTTAGGCCTTACTCTGGATTAGGCTTTGGCTTCAGGGAATGTTGTGGCTAGTTTGATCTTTCCAGACCATTCAAACTTCCTTCATATCAGTAAGATGGCTGTTTGGCATTTTTATCATTTGTGTGTTTACCGGAGTAGCACTTTTAATGTCTTTCAAGAACTTTTTCTTTGCATTTGCAACTTGGCTAACTGTTTGATGCAAGTGGCCTAGGTTTTGGCCTTTCTCAGCTTTTGACATGCCTTCCTCACTATGCTTAATCATTTCTAGCTTTTGATTTCAAGTGAGAGATGTCTATTTCTTTCACTTGAAAACTTAGAAGCCATTGTAAGGTTAATAATTGGCCTAATTTCAATATTGTTGTATCTCAGGGAATAGGGAGGCCTGAGAAGGGTGAGAGAGATGGGGGAACAGCCAGTTCCATACAGTGACCAGTCAGAACACACATCATTTATTGATGAAGTTTGTTATCTCATATGGGTGCAATTTGTGACACTCCAAAACAATTATAAAAGTGACATCAAAGGTCACATATCACAGATCACCATAACAGACAAAATGACAATGAAAAAGTTTAAAATACTGTGAGAATTATCAGAGACACGAAGTAAGCACGTGCTGTTGGAAAAATAGTGCCAAAAATAGTGCCAGTAGACTTGTTTGACACAGGGTTCTCACAACCCTTCAATTTGTAAAAAAGAAAAAAAAAGTATCTGCAAAGTGCAATAAAGCAAACCATAACAAAATGAGCTATTATCTGTATATTTATGAATTATCTCTCTGCTATTAGAATTCAAGCTTTATGAGGGCAGGGACTTTACAGCTTTTGTTCACTCTCGTATTCTCAGGACCCAAAACAGTGCCTGACAAATAATAGGTGCTCAGTAAATATTTATTGAATGAATTAGTAAATAAAATTTGCTTGTGAGTTTCAGATGGGATAAAAGCAGGATATAAGACAACTATGAAGTCTTTTCAACACCTTAACATTATGCTTAGAATTTTTAAAAAACTGTATTCTCAAGTACAGTATTTTCACTGGTTTTCCCTAAAACAACATGAACTTTACTAGAAATCTCTTAGGTGTAAGTAGAGAAGATATGACGAAGGTTATAGTTATTAAAGTCACAATAACTATCGATCTTTTAAAAACATACATGAGATCATGTTACTCCCCTGCTAAATCTCTCCAGTGGTTTTTCACTGCACTTTGACTTATATTAAAATTCCTTCTCATGGCACATAATCTGGCTCCAGCTGACTTCCAAACCTCATCTTGTCTTTGTTATTCACCTCCCCACCATCTCAGCAGTCTTCTCTGTGGCCCAACAAGGCACGAGGCTGGTTCCTGCTAAAAGGCCTTAGTACTTACTTAGAACAAGTACTTAGCACTTGTTCTGTCTGCCTAAACACTTTCCGCTCACTTCTCCACACAGCTGGTTTCTTATCATTCAGAGCTCAAAGTCTAAACCCCAAAGTGCCCTCCATGATCAATCTAATAATCATATGGGCTGCTCCCTCCCCACGCCCCAGGAAATGTGCACCTATGACTCTGCTTTTCTTTATTTATCATTAGAAATGACTTTGTTGTTTTTCCATCCTCCACTAGAGTGCTGCAGCCTGCCTCAGAGTGGGCGCTCTGTGAGCGTCTGCTGTGGAATGAGTGACCCTATCGTGTCTGAAGGCTGGCTGTGTCCTCATCAGAAAGCTTCGTCTCCTCTTCCATCAGTCCGCCCGGCTGACCTAGAGCTGGTTGAGGCTGGGGCCTCCCCCGAGTTCCTCAGTGCTTCCCGCACCCCCTGCCCTGTACCTCTCAGGTCGTTACCTTGATGGCCCCCGTGGCTATCTGGATATGGTGCAGCCGTCGCAGCGTGCTCTCTCTGTCAATGAAGTAGGAGGCGGCCAGCTGGTGCAGGGTCTCCAGGGACACGGCCGAGCTGTTCCCACTGCCCCCGATTATAGAGGCACCTCCTGTTGTCTCTGTCTTTCTTCCCAGTTTCCGCTTGTCCACAAAAATGGTCAGGGACTCTTCTCCTATGGTGAACAACACGAGTGTATTGGTGAGGCTCTCTGCTCTCGAATCCCCTACCAATAGGAACATAAACCCTTGGCCAGGGCAGACACAGCTGAGAGAGAGTGCAGCCCCTGCTGCCAAGCTCTTCCCCCAGCCCTTACCATCTTTAGAAGAAGCTCATCAGAGGGAGCCACAGGCCAGCGGCCTCGCTGCCTGAAAGGCCCTCTTCCAAAGCTCAGTCCCCCTGCCATCAGCTTATTTGCTTAACATCTTCTATTGAACTCTGTCTCAAGCAATTCTCCTCCATAGGGGAGACACAATTCTCTCTCTCAAATTGTTTACGAGGAGTCTTCGTGGCTTTTTCTGCTCCCTCGGGAAGGGCAAAAGCCTTGAAGCTCCATCTCCCTCCTCCCCATCAAACACTCAACACCTGCCTCATGCCGACAGCTGGCCCGAGCCCTGGGAGAGCTTGTTTGGGTCGATTGGACAGTGAGCTAAATGTTATAATAAATCCTGCTTCCTTCTTCCCAGGGCAGAGGGAACTCTGCATCTTCAGAGCTTTTGATCCTGCCCTGGTAGGTTCTAGCCCACATTGCTCCACCCTACCCCAACGCTCCGCCCCACAAGAGGGTGATTCATCAGCCCAGAAACACTGGAGTTGTTTGGACAGTTTCCAATCTTTATCGAGAGGAAGAGGGGTCAGGGACTCCAGGAACTTCGACTTCTTTGCCTGTGAGTCTGACCATTGTAGCCACAGCAAACATTAGAAAGTGGCGAAGCCTCAGGGGTTGGGTGACTCAGCGAAGCGAAAACTGGGAGCGCCCCCTACTGGCAAGTGCTTGTTAGGAGCCTGTCCACCTCCAACCGCCATACACAACTTCCCCTCCTCAGGAGAGCCTTATAAGCAAATAGAGATGCTCTGGGGTAAATTGAGATGCCAAGAGACTACGCTGTTTTCAAATGCACCAGAAAGACTTCTGAGGCAATAAAAGGCCAGGAGGAACAAAGACTGTTGGAGCTGTACTACATAAGTCTTAACGTTACTTCCAATGGTCTGGCAACCAATTAGCTTAGGATTGTGATATTGCTTACCTCCAAGGGTGGCAGAAAGTAAGAAATGAGTGCCGTACTTTTTAATCAGGTTTTCTGTAACCTGTTGCAGATTGGGTCTCCTTCCAAGGAGGCGAATGTTCCGGATAAACTCTGGGGCGAGAGGCAATGGCAAACTGAAGAAGTCCTTCCTTTCTAGAGCCAAGTTGTTCACCTTCCAACGGGCAAACTCCCTGGAGGAAAAGCCAAGCGGTAAGGAAAAGCTGATCGCGTTTCAGAGCAAGAGGCATAAAATCTGAAGTAGGTAATGTTCTTCCTCCACTTGCAGCCACTCATCTCCTCTCAGCCCACATCCCCCCTCCCGGCCTCCACCCGCTGGAGGTGCCCAGTGTCTGGCAGAGGCCCCTTAGCCTCTCACCTGGCCTGTCATTCACATGCTGTAAGAAAGCTCTGTCTCCACTGACCTCCATCAGAGCCTCTCCCAGCCAACTTTCTCATCAGGCAGTAGTTGATTAGCGTATTCACATGAAGTCATGGTTTACAGTATCGAGTAGGAGAAAAAACACACATCGGAACAGTGGTTTGCAAAGATGTGATCTAATCACAGCTGTCTTATAGTGAATGAGTCCCATCACCTGTCATGGCCTCAGTTACTCAACTGTGAAGTCAGGAGGCTTGGTCTAGAACCACTGCCCTCATATTTTGATCTCTGATCCCCTTCACACTGTTAAAAATTATTGAATCCCCATATTTGTACATGTGGCTTAGAGCTATTGAGATTTACCATTTTGGAAATTAAAACCAAGAAAATCAACATTTGTTATTTCATTTAGAGATAACATTAATAAACCCATTACATAAAACCTAACATTTTCATGACAACTGTATGTTCTGAAACAAAACAAATTTAGCAAGAAGAGTGGCATGACTTTGCATGTTTGCAAATCTCTTTAATATCAGGCTTAGCAGAAAAGAGCTGCACTCTCATATTTGCTTCTACATTCAATCTGTTTTCATAATTGTGGATTTTCATCTTTGGTACTACGCTAAGCTAAACAGATGGTAGTTTCTTAAAGGTTAGTTACAATATGGAATCTGAAATCATATCAGTGAACTTTTCATGCTTTGTTACATTAAATCCAGTGTTCTATATTGTAATCTGAATGGATCTTTCTATCCTGCATAATGTTGTAACATCATGTGTTGGTCATCTGGAAAATATCAGGTCACCGAGTTATGCAGATCTTCCACGTTTTGACACTTTTCATTATGTAATATTAAAACATCTCACTATGTAATATCATGACCAATCTCTTCAAAGTCTTTAAATATTAGGAAAATGTCAAGTTCATGAGGATGAATGCAAGTTTTCTAAAATTTGAATTTTCATTTAAAAGTTTAAATTGTATTATTGGTAACAAATACTGTCAGGTGTTTTCCTTGCAGAGGCTGGCTTAGTTAATTCATTTGGTTTTTTTTTTTTTTTTTTTTTTTTTTTTGGAGAAACGTCTGCCAGACACTCAAGTCTGAATAATCATAGTTTGCCTGTCGCTTGTGCTTTCAAGAAAAATGGAGTTCCATGAAAAAAGTGGCTAATTCAGCTTGCAACTTAACCACAAAAGTATTTTTCCTTGAGACAATTATAGTACTTAAGTAGCCTGAGATTTGCTTTATGTGCACTTCCCATTTCATCTTACAGAATATTAAAAACACATGTACCCAAGGGTCAAGATTTAATAAAATTAATAAATGTCTCTGTGTGTGTAGCGTGCGCGCGTGTGTGTGTATGTGTGCGCGCATGTGTGGTTGTGTGTTTAGGTGCAAGTGTGTAATGAAGAATACATGACTCCTAGTGTTATGTGGTGTCACTGCCTTTATTCAAATTAAGGTACCAGCAGTTTTATTTTGTACCTTCAGTGCAAATGTCAACATGAACACTCTGAAATAGACTAAGAGGATCCATATTTTAAGAAGCCTTATTTTAGAAGATTGCAAAGTTGTTCGTTTCTAATCCTGTTGAAGATTTTAATTTTCAAGCTTTGCTCCTCATTGGAATGTTTGCATTTTAAAGGGGACAGGTTTATAAATCTTTGCCTTGGAATGAAATTTAAAGAATCATATCCATTAATGAGAAATGAGTTTTACATTGTCCCCCAAATTGTACTGGTAAGAACAGCTCCACTGCCTTAGGAAGCAACAAAATGTAAAGTGTTTACACCCTCTTCACCCATCCCAAATCCGCTCATCGTAACAGTGCCAAACCTTGGTCTAACCGTCCCCAAATGTCCATGACATGCAAATGATAGGGTTGCATAAAAATAAAATAATTAAAAATAAATAAATAGATTTTTGACAAAGATGCCAGGAACACACATTTGGGAAAGGAGAATATCTTTAATAAATGGTGCTGAAAAAACATAACATCCACATGCAGAAGAATAAAACTTACCTTTCACCATGTACAAAAATCGGCTCAAAATGAATGAAATACTTAAATGTAAGACTCAAAACTATAAAACTAATAGAATAAAGTATAGGGGAAAAGCTTTATGACATTGATGTGGGCAAGATTTTTTGGATAAGAACTCAAAAGCACAGGCAACAAAAGCAAAAATAAACCAATGGGATGACATCAAACTGAAAAGCTCCTGCATAGTAAAGGAAACAACAGAGTGAGGAGACAGCCTACAGAACTGAAGAAAATATTTGCAAGCTATGAGTCCAGTAAAGGGTTAATATCCAGACTATGTGAAGAACTCAAATAACTTAATGGCAAAAAGAACAATTTTTTTTTAAATGGGCAAAAGAGTTGAATAGACATTTCTCAAACGAATACATAAAAATGGCCAGCAGGTGTATGATAAAATGCTCAACATCACTATCATCAGGGAAATACAAATCAAATGCACAGTGAGATGTCACCTCACCCTCGTTAGAATGGCTGTTATCAAAAAGCCAGAAAATAACAAATGCTGGCCAGGATGCAAAGAAAGGGGAACTCTAATACACTGTTGGTGGGAGTGTAAATTAGTGCAGTCATTATGAAAACAGCATGAAGATTCCTCAGAAAACTAAAAATAGAACTACCATATGATCTAGCAATCTCACTACTAGGTACATATTCAAAGGAACTGAAATTAGTATATCAAAGAGATATCTGCACCCTCATGTTTATTGCAGCACCATTCAAAACGACCAAAATATGGAATCCACCTAAATTTCCACAAACTGATGATATACACAGTGAAATACTATTCAGCTGGGAAAAGAATGAAATCCTATCATTTGCAGCAACATGGATGAACCTGGAGGACATAATGTTAAGTGAAATAAGCCAGGCATAGAAAGACAAATACCACATAACCTCACTCATATGTAGAGTCTAAAAAAGTTGATATCATGGAATTAGAGAGTAGAATAGTGGTTACCAGAGGCTGGGAAGGGTAGTAGGAAAGGGAAACGGGGAGAGCTTGGTTAACAGATACAAAGTTGCAGTTAGGAAGAATAAGTTCTGTGCTCTATTACATAGTAGGGTGACCATGGCTAATAATAATGTACTGTAGATTTTAAGTAACTAGAAAAAAGGATCTTGAAAGTTATCACCACAATGAAATGATACATGTTTGAGGTGATGTATATGCTAACTCCCTTGATTTGATCATTATTCAGTGTATGCATGTATTGAAACATCACACCAATACGCTGTTGTGCCAGATATGTCAATTATGAACAAAATTTTTAAAATTAAAATTATAAATACATAAATAAATAAAAATCCATGCTACATTTGATGCATAATCCCTCCATCTAACTCTGGAGGCTGACAGGGGAGGAGCATATGTCAAAAGCTACTAGGGAAACAAAGAAAAGCGGGTGACTAATAATTCATGGTTCCAACAAGGTCTTCAAAATTCCTGCTGTGTAGCTTTATTTATCTAAGCAGGTAAGTTCATAATCACATATTGTCAGTTATTTCCTTTGTGCAGCAAGTGCTAAACTTTAATTAAGTACAGAGTATTTGTCAAAAGTATTTTCTATCCCAAACCCCACTGCAGGGTAAAGAACAGTTACCTAATCTCGTCTCTAATTGGCTGGATGGAAACTGGAATCCTCTCACTGGTTAGTTAATAATTACATTGATGAATCATAAAATCAGATTACTACAAGCAAACAAACAAACAAAAAACCTTAGGGTCATCAAACCCAGCCACCTTGCTTTGGGATAGGGCACAGCTAGACTTCATTAACTAATGATTTCTAACCTATTATTTTTCTAGATTGCTAGGGGAAAAAGACATTATTACCTTTTCCATAGTTTCTTACAATGGTCAAAGCCCCTCACAGAAAGGAAAGGCCAACTTAGCATAGAGGTGGGGCCCACTTTAATTAAATATAATAAATAAAAATTGGTGGTCAGTTGTCTGGCCCAGTCAGACACTGGGTCTGGATGGGAATTAGTATTCTCTAGTTTTCTCATGTTTCTTGTAAAACAGAGAGGGCAAGAGGTTTACCTAAAGCAATACAGCCAGTTGATAATAGAACCAGAACAAAAAGCTAGTGTGCTGACCCTCCTTCTATGCTATTAACAGAAACTATGATGGCGGTGATAATAGTCACAACTGAGACTCAGAGAGACTAAGAAAGTAGTGTGGATGAAATCACACGGTTAGTAAATGACAGAGTTGTGCTTAAAACCCAGGCCAGTATCGTACTGCTGTTTCTATAGCACTGTTTTCCTTCCAGTAGATGAGGTTAAGTATTAAATGTATTTTATCAAATTCTAATTTTTTTGTGTTTGGTATCCTTTAACACACATACTTTTATTACCCAGAACATCCCACTTTTTACATTTTCTACATAAAACATGGATTAATTGTATATTCAAAACATAGCATAACGTTTGCACCACAGCAAAATGTTCCTGGATTAAGGCAATTTTAACATGCCCATTTGCAGGAGAAGAAATTGAGATGCCTCAAAAAGCCAAGTCCATACAGAAGGTTCATGGGGGGAATCACAGATAAAGGCCTGAGTCCAGCTCCTGTGGCTGCTAAAGAAATCATAACACAGAATAATGAATGACCTAGAAAAAGGAATGATACTGTCTAAGGAAGCTTTTTATGAGCAAATAATAAAAAATAATAGCTAACATTTAATGAATTTTTAGTATGTGATAGGCATTCCAAGCATCTTACAAGGATTAGTTAATATTATATTCAAAACACCATATAAGGGGGAAAATATAATTATCTTCATTTTATAGATGATGAAATTGAGATACAAATAAGTTAATCTGCCCAGTAGTTTAACTACTAGTTAAGTAGTTTAAGCCAGTAGGTGGCAAGGTCAGGATTTAAACACAGACTGTCTGACTCCAGTACACACAGTCTTTGCCACTAGGCTATACTACTTTCACCTGTGAAACTCTAAGGAACAACTGTGCTATGGAGTAGAAGTGTGTGCATGTGGGGGAGAGAGTTTCAATAGTGCCATATAGGGACTATAAGGATAGGGACTATATCTGGAGAATTTCACTGGAGAAAGAATCCATAAGAATGCATACAAGTGGCAGCTGGGCGCTGTGGCTCACACCTGTAATCCCAGCACTCTGGGAAGCCGAGGCGGGTGGATCACAAGGTCAGGTGTTCGAGACCAGCCTGACCAAGATGGTGAAACCCGGTCTCTACTAAAAATACAAAAATTAGCTGGGCGCAGTGGCAGGTGCCTGTAATCCCAGGTACTCGGAAGGCTGAGGCAGGAGAATAGTTTGAACCTGGGAGGCGGAGGTTGCAGTGAGCCGAGATTGTGCCATTGCACTCCAGCCTGGGCAACAGGGCAAGACTCCATCTCAAACAAACAAATAAACAAAAAAACTACATACAAGTGGCTACATTTGCCAAAGAACAAAAAACAAAAAAGCCCAAATCTACTTTCATCACAAACTGCAGCGGGCTATCAACTCAGAATTAGGCTCAAGTGGGCATGGTGGCTAGTGCCTGTAGTCCCAGTTACTCAGAAGGCTGAGGTTGGAGTATCTTTTGAGCCCAGGAGTTTGAGTCCAGCCTGGGAAACATAGCAAGACCCCTGTCTCAAAAAATATTAGGCATAAGACCTCAGCCACAGGAGTTCGAGTCCAGCCTGGGCAACATAGCAAGACTCCTGTCTCAAAAAAGAAACATTAGGCATAAGTACTCAGCCACAGAAAGGTTCAGACTCTAAGGGCTCCCAGTGGTTTTCTCTTCAGCCCCAACTTCTTCCTTGCCCTTTGGGGCCCTTCATGGAACCAAAATAATGCAGAAACATCTGTGAGTGGTGTTTGAGCCAGAAAGTGGTAAAAATGTGCTTACAGAACTTATTAACCTGGTTCTTTCCAGCATCTGCAAACCTTAGAGGCAATACTGGAAGGCAGCCTGAGCTATTCAAAGAAGAAATGTTCATTTCCGATTTTTCATTTAGCAGTTTTCCCCCCAGTAATAGAATAATCAAGGCTCTTTTTTTTTTAACTCAGAAAAGGATGTTTTCTATATATCAATTATATTAACACACACTGCTTCAATTAAGCCATCATCTTTGTTTCAATTAAGATATCAAGTAAATCTCCATTTCAATTTAGCCATTTCTCCTAAAATCTTCTCCCACTGTGTTTGTTACACAGTAAACAATCTGAGAAAGCAAACATTTCTAACAGCACTATAGTCCCTGTGTAAAGTGTCTTTAGAATAGGAGCGGCCACTGCATTCAGGGCTCACAGGTTCAGCCAAAGGGTAAAGAGAGCTCTTCCCTGTGGACTTTGCCTGTAAAATGCATTCACGTTGCACATATAAAGGGTGCTTCAGTAAACTGCTATAATTAACGAAAATTCAGTCAATTTTCCATCTTCCTCTAGCATGCTTTAGGTTAGCCTAGAGTGAACAATGTGTATTTCTGTGAAAGGGTGAACATACACATAAAATCATTAATAAAAACCAAAACAATGTCCAGGGAAGGGATAACCCAGCCTGGAAGGTATAATCCAGTGTGTTAAATCAGCCAGCATACTGACACTCAGAATATTTTAGATATAATGATATCTAAATAATCAGTGCTGAAGTAATTGTAGTTATCTTTATCCCAAATTGCATAACACTGGTGGCCAGATTGCCAAAAAGTGATGCTTCTGGTTGTACGTGAGTTTAGGGATTTCCCCAAAAATCCAAAGGGGCCCTGCAATAGGAAAGTTGAACCACGGCCGTGCCAGATCTCAGGCACAGGAGCTTCAGCAGGGTTTTGAGACTGGGCCAGCTCTGGGTTTGAGGCAAAAGGGTCTCCGATGAGAATACTAAATGGCTACAAATGTTCCTAATTCAAAAGATGTAAATAAAAAGTGCTGCCTCCAACTCAAGCTACTGACTCTTACGTCAGCAGCCACCTGCAGCACTATGTTACACAAGGTCAACAAGAAATCTCCCAGCAAGAATCCCCCTGCGGGGTCTCGTGCCTGAAGATGAAAGGCTCAGAAAGAGCACAGCTGTGGTCTTCCAGCCCAGGTGCTGTTTCCAGCAGCTGCACACGGAAGCACCACTTTCCAGGCTCATAAACTGAGAACATTGACCTGGCCCCTGTGAAGAGTCATTACCTATGAAGCCTCCCTCCCTATGAAGCCTTAAGGGGAAGAGTATAAACACACACACACACACAAACTGTACCTCAGTGAAGCTGAAATCTAGAAGTACAGGTTGAGTGTCCCTAATCTGTAAATCTGAAATCTAAAATGTTCCAAAATCCAAAACTTTTTGAGCATCAACATGATTCTCAAAGGGAACACTCACTGGAGCATTTAGAATTTCATATTTTCAGATTAGCGATGCCGATCCAGTATAATGCAAATATTCTAAAATCTGAAAAAAAAATCAAAATATTTCTGGTCCCCAAAAATGTTTGGATAAGTGATACTCAACCTGTAATGAAGACTGTAGCCTACAGTGTGGGTGGTTGTGCTATAACTTCACGCGAACAGCCGGATTATTCTGTTACCAGTTTTTTAATAGATCTTTCATCTTTCCACCTCTGCGGGGGAAGCATGTTCAGGCCCATTTCCAAGTCCACAGATAGGGCTGTCATTTGGAAAGTCACATCCTGCATCCTAAGCATGCAGCTCTATCCACCCCCCTCCACCGCGGCACCCCTGCAGGCTTGGCACCAACCTATCCCAGTGTCACTGTGCCCCTGCATACTAGGAGACATTTGTTCCTCCTGCGTTAGACTCCAGGCTGGGTTTACTGAGGAGGAAATCAATGCTGCTTCCAGCAGAGCCAACCAATCACTGCCTGCTCACTATTCTGCGTTTCTCAGAATAGGACTTGAGAGACTGTGGGGAAGTCTTAAGGCAGCCACGGAAACCACTTTGCAAACAATGACAGAAGGAGTGGGCTGTCAGGGTAGGGACATTGACCTCTATTCTTTGACCCTCCTGATCTATTTCCAATGATCTATCTTTTGGGGGCACACCCTCCAACTTTTTGTGCTCAAAAGGACTGCAGTGCTGAAAGAGACTGGGCTATTATTCTCCAAACAGTTGTCATGATATGAACCAAACTGGTTTTCCCAGAAAAATGAAGGTAAACACAGGACATGTTATTGAATAAAATATTTAAGAACTCTGGAGCACTGGCCTTAAGCCAAGGACATAGTTTTCTTGTCATTTTTCCTAGGACTTCACTTTGTCTATTTACACTGTCAACCAATGACCCATGGGAAATTTTCTCACATACCAACCAGTTCTGGGTAAGTGCAACTGCCTTTGTTCTCAGAGCCTTTGTCTTGGAGATTTGCCTTTCCCCAATTAGCTTGAGACTTGCCAATCGGACAGAGGAAACTCAGTAAATACCACTGAGTGTCACACCGCTGATTTTCCTAAAGAATTTCAGACACAGGAAGCCTTCTCTTTCTTCATCTTTCTACCAATATACCTCACACCCAGGGCTACTGCTCCCATCACAGAACTCAATCCACCAAGCAATGACATCACCATTTTGTCTTTTTCATAGGACTCACATTTTTCATCTTGAAAAACTCACATGAACAAGAATAGCTAAAGCCAGCATGTACATTGAGTGATGCCAGTTTTTTATCCAGTGACTCAGCTATGATGGTTTCACATTCTCTACCAAGCTGGACATTTTAGGGGCTTAAGGATATATCATACTTTGGCTCCTATACAGAGGCAGTATTTCTAGACACATCACATCACCAAGAGATTTCTATCTCAACAACAGATTACTGTAATGTACTTGGCTATTAGAGACTTTACGGCTATAACGAATAGGATATGATAAATCTGAGCTATAAAAAGAAATGATAATAAAAACCATAATCCCATATATTGGTGTAGTGCTTTCCTGCGAGATTGGGGGGAAATGGTAAAGTAGTGATGGAACCCACTTTGCAAACAATGACAGAAGCAGTCAGCTATCGTGGTAGGGACATTGACCTTCTCTATTCTTTGGCCCTCCTGATCTATTTCCAGTAGTCTCTCTTTTGGGGGCACCCCCTCTAACTTTTAGTGCTCAAAAGGACTACAGTACTGAAAGGGATGAGGCTATTACTCTCCGAACAGTTGTCTTGATATGAACCAAACTGGTTTTTTGCACACCATTTTTATACACGCTTATTTTATCTATACAGGGACCTTGGGAGAAAGGGAGAGAAAATATCATTAATCAACTATTAAGCTTTTACATGTTAACACATGAGGAGACAGAGAAACTGAGAGAAATGACTTGCCCCAAGTCTCAGTTGACTAGTGGTAGAGTTTAACTAGAACCTACACCATACTACCAATGATTTTCTGCCTTTGTCTGTGACCCGTGTTCAAGCTCAGGGACTACTGTCCACATTTGTCCTACTTCCCAGGTGATTCTTTTGGCTTGTTTACCACTGTGGCTGGGAGAGATCCCCAGGCAGGAAGGCTTCAGTCCAGGAGTCATTTGGTTAAGTAATATCTCAGACCTTGCAACTCTTAGACACACAAGAGCAGAAATGAGGCCATCTCTTCCCTGATGTCCTGGTGCTCTCCATCTTTTCACTGTCTGGGAGAATTCAAGAAGCCTGGCATGGAGGTAATTTAGCAGCCTGCTGTGTTCTCAAACAACGGCCCGTAAACAATGATTGGCCAATTTCATTCTAATCTTCCCAATTTTGCTCTAATTAAAATCAAGCTGCAGCTTTCAAACAGTTTAATTAAGGCTGATTGGGAGAAATGGGGGAGGGGAGAGTCAAGCTTAAAGGAGGAGGAAGAGATCACTGTTTGGCTAGTCTCACACTGCCCTGGTGGGGCTTGGGGACATAGGGAGGGCACTGAGAGTGGTGTGTTTATAGAATCAACATGAAAGACAACAGACTCACTGGAATGAGGGCCCAGTGAATCTGTGCAACCAGAAGGAACTGAAGAGGGAGTTGAGACCTGTGTCTTCCCGGGCACACACTCTCAGGTCTTTCCTGACATCCCAAACTGCTCCCCAGCATCTCATCGGCTCAACTGTGGACAGCATGGCTCTGTTCACCACTATCTGCCTCCCATTGTGCTTGTCTTTGCTCAGCAAGTGGCCCATGAGACACTTCTCCCATCAGATGTCTTCCTGAGCTTCCTTTATTTACTTGACTTCCAGAGAATTCCCGCAGACTGGTATTTCCTTCCATTATTCTACAAGTTTATTCCTTTTGCAAAGAAATAGCCCCTCTGGTATTTTGGTGCATTTAATTTTTATATGGGTCATTCTTCTTTGGACTAAATAGTTTTAGTTCCTTCAACACAGTTTCCAGATTCCTAGGCCTACATGCTCAACCTTTTCTGCTTGCAATCAATGGTATTTCTTTTTAAAGATGGAAACCAAATTTGAACGCAATCCGGTAGATAAATTCTGAGCCACTGAAAGTACGTTAGGATACAAGATCTGAATACATCATTATCATCATCGTTATGACCATTATCATCGTTTCAGTTATTAGTGAGACCCTCTGTTTCTAGGAATGGAAGTAGATGCTTTATATATTTTTAAATTGTCACTGTAATCTTACAGATGTCAATGTGGTTGATTGAATCACCATTCTCGCCAGTATTAGGATGCCCTTTGACATATTACTTTGCAATATCACTCACTTGTGAGGAGGGAGCTTATTTCCCTCCCTCAAGGATATTGGGTTTGACTATGTAACTTTGCTTTGGACAAAGGAATGAGGGCAGAAGTGATTGTGTGCTGATTCGGGACCAAGACCTCAATAGATACTGCACATTTCCACTCTCTGTCTTGCATTTCTGCCCTTACTATGAGAATTGCTTCCCCCAGGTACTGCAGGTGCTGCTCTTTTCGCCTGGGTCCCAGAATAAACACCATTAGAAGGAACACCTAATGGCCTCCTTGCAGACCTGCAGCATGAAGCAAAGCTAACCCAGCAAACCTACACATGCGTGAGTAAGAATACATTTTATTTTTTATTTTATTTTATTTTATTTTTCTGAGATGGAGTCTCACTCTGTCACCCAGGCTGTAGTGTAGTGGCATGATCTTGGCTCACTGCAGCCTCTGCCTCCCAGGTTTAAGCAATTCTCTTGCCTCAGCCTCCTGAGTAGTTGGGACTACAGGCACATGCCAACACACCTAGCTAAGGAATAAATTATTTTTAAGCTACTGAATTTTGTTGCTTTTTGTACGCATCATTGTAGCAATAGTTAAATGACACACACCACAAGTGTTAGTCCTATTTTATAGCTAAGCTTGTTGAGGCTCAGATAACACACACAAGGACACAAAGATAAGTAAGAGGTGAAGGCAGTCTATGCTGTTGCTGCTATACATTTTTTATTAATGCACTTGAATATTACATTCATTTTTTAAAGACAAAAATATTCCTTGCTAACAGTAATCATATCATCAGTTGGTATCCCATATTTCTTTCCAGACCCAGAATTTTTTTTTCTCAAGTATCACAGTCAAGTCAGGTCTCTTATATTTGTGACACTGACATTTTTAACTTCAATTTAGGGCTTTACATTTCACCCTCTTTTTGCATTCCACCCTTTGTGGCAGAGGCTGGCAAGTTGTTTCCAAAGATGTTTCCATTTTCCTCCTGGGCTCACAGATGGACAATTTCCCACCCCCACCCCCACAGCTTCTTCTGCGTTTAAACATAGCCATGTGACTGAATTCTACCGTAGAATATGAGTCCAGGTCTATACCATCAAACCTCTCATGAAATCCTTCATGCTGTTTCTCTTCCCTTGCCTACCAGGATCCAGGACTCTGAGGCCCTAAGGGATGGCAGAGTGATGAGGCAGAAGGAGTCTTGGTCCTGAATTGATTTCGTGAAGCAATCTCCTTTTATGTCTCTCATAAATTGTATTGTAGTGTGACATGAGCAAAAACATAAACTTTCATTAAGTCACTCAGATTTGAAGACTGTTTGTTTCAGCAGTTAGCCTACTTTGACTAATACTGTCTTGATTGTATCTATCCAATATTCTAGCCTGATGAAACCATCTTGGCTCTTGATCTCTTAACTGTATTGCCTAGCTGGATAAGGGTTCAATTATTGTTCAAGCAGCCATGCTCCCATTACTTCTCAGCTCAGCAACAATCCTGTATGTGGTCTCCCTTCTTCTTGCTTTCTAGGTCTAGGGGGAGATGGTATTGGTCTTGAGCCCGTGTCTTTTATGCTGTGGGATCTTGGTGTGTGAGTCGTGCTCTATGGGGAGAATACCTGTCACTGTTAATGATTTATTTTGAACTATCTATAACTATAAAATCAGTGGCTAGATTAACTCAAGCTACAGTTAAGGAGAGCAGTATGTAGACTGTAAGTGATAAATCTGATTAATGTACAGAGTTCTATGCATAAAGCAAATCTGATAGAGTAAGACTACCTATTCTTTCTTCTTTCTCAATTAATCTCTTTATTTTCTCCCTGTACTCTTCTCTAGATTTCTCACTTTTTTTCATATTTACTAATGGGTGACCCCTCACAAAAAGAATAAGCATTTAGCTTGAAATAAACCAAATCTTTTTTTTTTCAGTTATCACTAAATAATCCTATAAAGAAAGTACTATTATTCCACCAATATTACTAATGAGAAAAAAAATGAGGCTCAGAGATGCAAAATAATTTACACAACTAAAAGCAGCAGAACTGCAGTTTAACCCAGTCAGTCTGATTCTGCAATTTAAACTGCAGTTTAACCCAGTCAGTCTGATTCTGCAGTTTAAACTGCAGTTTAACCCAGTCAGTCTGATTCTGCAATTTAAACTGTAGTTAACCCAGTCAGTCTGATTCCAGAGCCTTGAGTCTCAACCACTTGTTTACTCCTTCATCTAATTTCATCCCAGAATATCCTGCTCCTACAGAATGGTTTCATCCTCTTATTACGCCCTTATGTGTGGCAGACATGGTGCTGGGGTCAGGAGATATAAAGGTGAAATACAACATGTTCTTTGCCTGAAGGAGCTCCGAGCCTAGTGAAGAGCAAAGAGAAATAAACGAGTGCACAAAAATAAGTTTGTATGGCAAAACTACGAACAAACTGATGGGGAATCATAGGTAGGAGAAACTAACCCTTGTAGGAGTCAAAGAAGACTTCACATGGCGATGATAGTTTAGATGAGTTTGAAAGGTGAGAAGATGGAAAGAGCTTTCGGGGTAGAGGAAATGGGTTATGGAAAGACACAGGACAACAAGGGGGCCTTCTGTGTCTGGGCAAATCGGAGGTATTCATTGGGACTGGAACAAAAGAAACACAGGAAGAAACAGTGGAGCACAATCAATGGCAGAGGGTCAGTATTCATTGACTATTTGTTGAAATAGGGAATGAATGGATTTGGAAGTGACTTTTAGGCTAAGAAAATGGGTTTGGGTTTTATTTTTTGGGTACAGACAGACCAACAGGGACTTAGGCAGGTTGCATTAGAGAAGCAAGGAAACTACAAGTGGTAGACAATGAAGCCAGGGGAAAAGAAAAGGGGCTGGATTTGAAAGGCAGTTCTGAGATGGAAGCCACACAACTCAGATGGGGAGAGAATGGAGAAGAGGCAGGAGTTACAGTAGCCAGGTGGCTGTTCATACCAGAAGCACGGCAAAGAGTGTAGGAGATACAGGTGTATTAGGACCTCATGAGTTCAGCTCTGGCTATGATTTTAACCACACAAACTAAATCTAGGTATACAAAAGCAAACTGAATAACAGCTGGATATAATCTTTGAACTTGGATGAGAAACCTCTATTCTCTAGACACAACTCCAGCACATTTCCAATGTTCCTTGAAGCACTGAGATTTCAACTCCAGAAGAGTCACCCTGTGTCCTGCGGTGTGCCTGTGACCTGGCGTCGTATGCATGCCCATCTGAGGCTTTCTTCCTTTTTCCAGTGGAGTGTACCCAGGAGGTCATACTTCACCATTTTGTCTCAACTTGCATGCCTAGGAAGTTGCTTTTCTCAGGGTCTGCGTTCAATTAACACTTTAAGGTTAACAGCTGTGGATCCTCAAGAGGTTGTCTCTCCCTGGCCACCTGGCCCTGCGGCTGCTAATGTAATACCTAACCTTGTTTTTAGACTCTCCCTTAATCACGTAGCCTTGTTTCCATGTGAATAGGCTCCCCCTTAGCTGAGAAAGCCAGGTGGCTGTTCATACCAGAAGCACGGCAAACAGTGTAGGCAATACAGGTGTATTAGGACCTCATGAGTTCAGCTCTGGCTATGATTTTAACCACACAAACTAAATCTAGGTATACAAAAGCAAACTGAATAACAGCTGGATATAATCTTTGAACTTGGATGAGAAACCTCTATTCTCTAGACACAACTCCAGCATATTTCCAACATTCCTCGAAGCACTGAGATTTCAACTCCAGAAGAGTCACCCTGTGTCCTGCGGTGTGCCTGTGACCTGGCATCACTGTCGCTAGTCTTCAACAATGGCACAGAATGCAAGAAGTTAAAGAAGTCTGGGGAGAGGGAAATGCCTGACCTGAAAAACTCTAAAATGAAAAACTGATATTGATCCATGACAAAATTCTTGAGTACTTTGAAGTGTGAGCAAGCAAGCAAGCTCCCTAGGAGTCAGAATTGGTTTAGGAAGAAAAACCTTATGTCAAAATAAGTCTCATGTATTTTCTTTATGAAGAAAGATGGAAAAGGGAGAGTTGGGGAAAAACAAAGAAGGACAGCTTGTGAAAGAGAATGAGAGAGGAGGGGAAGGAGGAGGAAAGAACCTCTGGAAGGAAGTTACAAAGTGCTGACGAGGAACTGGGGAGAATAGTAACTGTTTTCAAATATCTAGAGCCCTATTGTGAGGAACAGACTGTTAGAATTATTCTAGAGAAATAAAAGAAAGCAAAATCAGGACCAATAAGGGAAGGTTATGGGAAGAGAGACTATGATTCAATTTCCAAAAGATCTTCATAATGTTTTAGGCTGCTGAATAAAAATTGGCTTCAGTGAACACCTCATGGCTGGAACCGTTCAAGCTAGTGCTGATTGACCACCTTCTTGAGTGTCTGCAGAGTGGTTGTCTTCACTGGCTTGGAAATAAGTGATGTTAAGTTTCCTTCTAACTCACAGATTCTGGCATCACTTAGCCCTGATTTGCCATCCCACGTTGTCAAGCTTCCTTCCACGCCCAAACGCTGTGAAGCTTTGGCCTCTTGTCCCCAGGCTAATAAACCCTTCTCAGATTTCATTTTCTAGCCTGACTGTGATATGCAGGCACCAACATGCACACATCTATCCTAGTGGTTGCAGAAGACAAAATAATGTATTCTCAGCCTCCAGTCACATTTCTTTTATGGAGTTCCACTTGTTCCTGAGTTTCTCAATGAACCAGGCCAACATTCAGGGACTCTCACAGCCTCTTTTCCTCTCTACTCCTCTTTTTTAGTGTAGTTCTTTTTAAGTTAAGGGTAGTTTGCTGAATTTTAAGTTTTAAAATTATTCTTTAATCAACATATAATAATTGTACATTTATAAGGTACAGTGTAATATTCCAGTCCATGTATGCAACATGTAATGATCAAATCAGGGTAATGCCCTCTTTATCGGACTCACAATTTAGAACATATACAGAACCAGCCAAGCAAGAGGCTGGCTTATGATGCTAAAGTTTACCTGTGTTACTAGTAAACCAACTGTGTAACTCATGTCAAGGGATCATTAGGTGTTTACATGCCTCTGTGGATCCAGGAGAACTCATTCCCCAAAGAGACTTTCTTCCTGTCCCTCCTTCGTCACCAGTGTGTCCCCAAGTAAGGCAGAGGCTCTCCTGGGAGACAAGGAAAATGAGAATTCTCTAGGGCACTGAGGCTCATAACAAAGGACTTGGTGAGCAGCAGTTCTGGCTACCTCATTTTTCTCTCACCAGGCCTCCTGCCCAGCCAGTAAGACTTCTTACTCACTCTGATTCACTGTCACATCCAGAGCTTATTTGCTCTTTGCAGGGGAGGAGGAAGAGGCACACTTCTTGGCTCAGAGGAGAGCTTGGCAGGGTGGCAGAATCATAGAGCATTAAACAGGTACAGAGGAGAAGACATGGTTGGGAACCCCTGCCAGATTCCTGCATCTTCCCCAAAATATATAACAGCCCTAATCTGCACACAACTATGCCTACAAATCTTAAAATATACTCAGGGGCCTCAGCCTCTGTGTCTCTCTCACTGCTTCACCTGAGTGCTGTGGATGTGAAGGCAAGTGGGACTATAACAGAGCATACACCAATCTCATCGCTGTAGGAAAATTCAAATTTACCAAGTAGACCAATCAGTAGAGATTGCATGCAATACCAAAAGTTTCTTCTGGATTTATGAAAATACTCCTTGACATCATAAGACATTTCCAAGTGGACATGTGTGTTTACAAATCAGTACCTACCTGATTCTAAAGTCAGGCAGTAGGGATTTACATAACACTGAATGTTTATAAGCCATGGCCAGGCATGAAGTAAGATACTGCATCTTGGAAATGGCATTAAGTGTTCCTCCAGTAGAGGATTTGATTTACAGAAATTCCATTTACATCGCACCCTTGTAGAAACACACCAGCAGTGCACAACCAACACATACAGAAGTTGCTGTGGGTGCATTGTTTCAGGAAGATCCATCTGTGGCTTCCTCCCACTCAGGGTTCCCCGGAGCCTAAGCACAGATGGAAAACTCTTGTGGAAAGAGAGAACGACAGGGTCTTTGAGGGAGATGGGTCACCCTCCAGCCTTCTGAGGCCTGTCTTCTGCATCTCAAAGACCTACCAGGATGCCTAAAGAAAGAAGGGCAAAGAGCCCCAGCCACAACCTGAGACACTGTTTCTCTCAGAGCAAGCCCAGGCTCAGTGATTTATTTCATTAAATAATGATCATTAATGAACAGGTTCCCTGTCTTATTGGTTGAGTGCTGGCTTTTCCTCTTATCAGTTGTGTGACACCCTCTAAAACTCAGTGTCCTCATCTGTTATACCAGTGTACAAATAGCACACCCTCGCGGGGTTCTTACTAGGATAATTTTAATTAATGTTAATAAAGTACTTAGTAAAATGTTGTGCATATGATGAGCATTTAATATATGTTAGCTACTAGTGTTCATTAATGTCATTAATATCTCATAGTACAGGGAGAATGCTTGCTTTCCCTAAGTTAAATAGAAATTTTGACCAACTATTTTTTATTTTTTCATACCATCTATTTTCTTTATCACCTTACTCTTTTCTTCCCATGGAAGAATTGGGGAGATTGGCGAAAGCCTGCTGTTTTCATCCATATTTCTCAATACTGTGTAGAGTGCATGGATTCAGATCCCAGCTCACAAAAGGCTCTTGTCTCTTGGACATTCAAGCCCGGCAATGGGAAACGCTTCTGATCATGTCCCCCTCCTCACGATCAGCTCACTTGGCAGAGCTGTCCCTCTGAGGTTTCTGGCTTGTCCCATCCCCACAATCCAGTGCTGGGTTCTCTAGTTGCTTCACATAGGATTGGTCAAACCAATCTGATGGACAACCCAGTTGACTTTAGTTTGGGGCAAAGGCAGGATTGTAGGACTGGCATTGCCAGCTCTGACTCAGGTCCAAGCTGTTGTCTGCAGCCCAACTTATCTTCAGTTCCTTGTGAGCAGATTCAGCTGTTTCTACTCCCAGAGGAGAAGATGGTAACTAGCATGGGAGCCAAGCTCCTCTCACCCAGACTTTTTATTATACCACATGCCTCGCCCACTTCTAATCCTTTGCATACATGGATCTTCCTGGAAAGCAGAGCTCTCTGAGGCCTGGGCTCTGTCTCCTTCAGGGTGTGTCCCCAGCCCTTGTAGGGTGGCCAACACACACAAATCCTGAATAAACATGGGCTGAATGAAGAAACACCCCACCCTGTGCCACTCACTGTTCTAAGCTCCCTGTACTGAAATGATTTTCTTGTGGGATATGTGGGAAGCTCTGGGGTGAGAGAAATGTGGCAGAAGCTGAATAAAGAAAAAAATATTGAGAATCCTTGACCTAGAAAAAGCTATTCTCTTTAAAGAGAGAAAGAGAAAGACCGTATGACTAGACAGCGTCCCTGTTGGCCTGTATCTGTGTCGTGACAGTTTCTGGATGAAGTCTACCTCACTCCTTTTTACACACACACATGTCTCTAAGAAGCAATTCATTCATGAATAAAATTAATTATTTCTCGAAGCAAAATTTAATCCTCTTTTCCTCTGCCTGACTGACTCAAGATCTCTTACCAAATCTCATCTGAAAACAAAACTGATCTTGTCTGCCCACCTTGGCCATCCTGAATGCTCCCTTCGTTTCTTCCAAATTTTTATTTTCACATTTTCTCTTCACAGATCAACTTTGCAATCTGATCTCAAGCCAGGGTGGCTAACCTGGGTATAGCCACCAAAGACATGGGAAAATGTGTGGCAAGAGCCATTGTGTCCTAGGGATGCTTGGGACTGGCATCCTGAGAATTCATTCTGACACAGCATCCATAGACCAAACCTGTCCATCAATCACTGAGAATGTATTAAATGTCTTCTTTCTAGCATTTGAGGTGATGCATCCCAATGCGTTTTCTGGTGTGTATGCTGTCACTCAAACTGGACTGCTAATCTCCCAGAAATCAGTAGTATCCTGTTTTGTCTGTCTTTCGTGTTCTGCTATAGTGCCTAGAATAATGCATTGCACGAAGGAGATGCTCCATAAATACTTGAGAGAGGACCAAGTGTGCAAAAGTACGGTGTGGTAACCTTACCCTGAATCCAATTGCTCAAGCATAAATGATGCCAATTTTTATTTGAACCAGTAGTCTCATAGGACCTTACAGCACTATGTACCATCTTCTCACCAGGTGAGAATTCACGCTCCATTTTTCCAAAGCAGAAATATAAGGAGTTGCTTTTGGTCCTACTTTCTCTATACATGCAGTGATTTTTACTTCATTTTACTTACCCCTACTACTAGAAAATGACATGCCTCTTCAGGTGAGAGTTTTTTGTTCTGTTTTTGTTTTATGTTTTCTTTTTGTTTTTGTTTGTTTGTTTGTTTGTTTGCACCCTGGAAGAAATCAGTGTCTAAGAGACACTTTTGGCATTTCAGAGAGACAAAATATGGCATAAATAACCAGTGGGGAAGAACAGGGAAAGGAGAGGCATCGTCATGCACTTCTTGACATGGGACTGGTTAAGTTCCTAAACCACACCTAGTGCTCCCATGCCTTTGGTTACACGGCTCCTGTGACTACAACACCATTCCACAAGCCTCCACCTGGAGTCTCCAGTCATCCATTGGTTTTGCCTATGTGTTACTTTTTATTCCAGCTTTCCTTGACCTTTCTGTGCAGAGCAATCTAGCACTTGCTTACTTATCTGTAAGTGCCATCAGATCAAGAACTCTGTCCACCTTGTTTATAGTCTATTATCAGAATCTAGTGAAATAATAAGCACTAAGCTGGCCCTCAGAAATGGGTGTTGAATGAATGACTATGTCTCTATTTATGTTATTGAATTATAGCTGTTTGTTTATGTAATATTTCTCCTTGCTCCAAGAGAGCAGAATGCCTTTTCATTCGGTTCTTTGTATGCACATAAGAGGGTTCCATATGGGTCTGCTGCACAGATGTGGTATGTTTCTATGCCAGAAGTGGAAACAGAATTCTGCCCAAGGATAAGGACATGCTGGGCTTGTCGTCCAGATACTTCTGGGTTAAAATTCCTTGGGTGGAAGGCCTAAGATGCCTTGTGCTAGGTTAGGTATTTATGTTATAGGGCCTGTGTGTTTAGGCAGTACTGGACTCTTCGCTTAAGCAACCTCTAAACATTTTATTCTGTCCCTCTCCTACCTTCTCACTCCTGTGGACTGAGAAATAGTGCCTGTGACCAGAACTGCAGGCTCATTGTTGCCATATTGCCTCTAATTTCACTCTAATTTAAATCACAATACCAGTTTGTGTACATTCCTTTATCTCCTTGCATCTCAAGAAACTCCCTTATGGTCAAAACACAAACCCAGTGAGAAGATCAGAGATCAGCCAGTTTACTTTGGGCCGGGTGGTTTATGCAGAAGAGCTAACCTCCTTCCTTTTTCCCATCCACCTGAGAACTACAGCTTCCCTTCTGGAGGCCTGCAGCCGTGCGATAATGTAGCCTTTCTCTACCTCAGTGACTGTAATGCACACCTTGGAAATCACTGGGATTTACCTAGGCAGACTGAAGTTGTCTTTGGTTGCCGTTTATTTATGTGGACTGTGATCTCTTAATTGGAGATGGTGCCTCTCCCAGGGTTCGCTGTTTATCCAAATCAGTATTTGTTAGTCAGAGAGACGTGGTCCGGATGATAAATCAGCTCTGGAGCTCCTCCTGTGATTGCTTCCACAGCTGCTGTCTGCCTCCTCAGCTCCCCATCTCCCGGGAGGCACCCACAGGCTGCTTCTAGGCCCTCCAGCCTTTTCTGCTGTTCAACTTTTCTCCCAGCTGCTGTACCTACTCTTATGAGTTCATATGTCTTGGCACTAATAACTCCTAGATTTACCGTCTCTGGACTCCTATTTTATTTTATTTGCAGTGCCTCCTGTAAATAGTCTCACTGCTGCAAATGCATCATGGGGGGTGCTGTCTTTCCAGTACACGTTCTGTGCTTCTCCACCCTCTTCATTTTTGCTCCCCTCTCCATCTCCAAATACTTAGTGTAGACAAGTGCAGTACTCCTCAAGCTCTGATGCCATCTTGTTCATCTGGGGATCCTGTTAAAATGCAGATTTTAATTCCTTAGGTCTGGAGAGAAGCCTGACGTTCTGGATTTTTAACAAGCTTTCAGGCGACGCTAATGCTGCTGGTCCAAAGACTGCACTTTGAGCATGCTGGGAGGTTGGTCAGCAAAATTTACAAGGTTGCCAAAAATTAAGTGAGCACTTCCTTCACGTCTAAGCCATTGCCAAGTCTTATTTTTCATCCTGATGAATTCCAGATATTCTTTCTTAGGGTTGTTGCTCTGGTGCCTTGTTTACTGCCTCATTCACCCGATTATATCCCTGGTAGCCCTACAGCTTCTTAGTGTTCAGTTTTGTTCTACAAATCTGCATACATATCCCACAATGTGATAAGACTATGATGTCCCTTTTAGTCAATAAAGATATTTATTTAATTCTATTTTGTTTTGACTTCTAACATTTGGCTTCTAATGTATCCCCAGACCAACCCTTTCCAAAAAGAGGTAGCTAGACATAGATGTAATAAGGACTTAGGTCAATATTTTGGAATTGCATCCAGCATTGCTTTCCTCCCAACCACTCATCATTCTCTATGATTTCCAACTTTCTCTGTTAATGTTAATGTATTCTCTCCGAGTTTTAAGTGTTTCATCATAGTGGCTTGGATTTCTTCCAATCCCATGATTATCTCTCTATTAAAACCTTAATACAAAAAAGAAATAAAAAAAAACCAGACTGCTCATTACTTTGATTTGTAGCAAAGAGAGAATGGAACATTACCACTAGAGTGTTTCGAGAAACCATATTTACATTTGCATCAGCTCAATTTAGGTGCCTGATTAGGTACGTGTTATGATGAAGATGCACTTACCAGTCAAAGGGAGGTGGCATGGTCTAGAGTAATGAGCAGGAGACTTCAAGTCAGGAGCCCTGAGTGCTATTTCTGGCTGTGACTGGCTACCTCTCTGACCTTGAACAAGTGCATTTCACATGCCTTAGACCCTGGTAGCCCATCGTAAGGCTGCTGTGAAAGGTTGGTCTCTAAGTGTTTATTGCAGTGGGGGCTATGGAATGGAGCAAGGTATGGGGAGCCCAGAAGTCACACATGGAACTGGAGACAGGACCTCTGTTCTTCTAGCTCTTACCATGAGCCTATTAAGAGACGGATCTGAGAAATAGGCTAATAGATCAGATCTTGTTTTGACAAGGCTCAAAGATATGCTGAGAGGTTGGTTAATGTTTAATTTACAAGATTGTCAAAAATTGGGTGAGATGCCCAAGCCCATCCTGTTATCTAGGAGGGCTTAACCAGAGTACATATTGTCTCTGTTCTCTTCATAGTATATCCTGAGACTATGATTTTCATCCCTGGGACAAAGGAGCCAGCAGTCACTAGCCACTGGAGGACATGCCTAAGAAAGGCCTCCTCAGTGAGCCATCCTTAACTTTAGACACAAGGGCTTGGCCTATGGCAACTTTAACATATGCTGGAAACCATCTTGCTTCCTCTGGTAGCCCACAAGGCCAGTAAGATTGTGCCCCAGAGAAGATCCAATCATTCTTCAATGGAGTTCCCCTCCCAGCAAAGAGCTGGATTGAAGGGTAAAGGTTAACATGCTTTAAAAAAGAAAGCAAGAGAACAGTGTTCCCCCCTCTAATATATGCTGTTGAATGCTAGGCCCTCAGCAGACATTAAAGCAAAAAAGCACCTATGATTCTCATCTCATTATCCTTCCTGCATAGGCTAATTTTAAGAGAACAACCTAATAATAATCGGCAGTGTTTATTAAGCACTATCCTAAGTGCCTACATCAACTACCTCCTTTAATTTTCACATTAATCCATTAGGTAGGCACTATTACTGTCCCCACTTTACAAATATGAAAATTGAGGGACAAGAAAATTATGTAATTTGCCTGACATTATACAGATAGAAAGTTGCAGCTCCAGGATTAGAACCCAGGTCACCTGGCTCTAGGACCTTCACTCTTAAGCACCTATGTCTGTATGGATACAAATTTGTAATGAGGAGAGTGACAATCTCTGGAGGTCCATGATTACAGAGGCTGCACCTATTCTAGAGTGACTAGTCATCTAAAAGTGAGAGCATACTCCAACATCCTCATAAGAATAGATGGAATTTGTAGTTAAATATTAGAACCTTGCTGTGCAATGGTTTTGATCTGTTCAACAGGTAGAAGACAACAGAGGGTCTCTTTCCTATTATGCAAGAAACCTTCAAGTGATTCTGCGCCAAATATTCTGACCCCCTTGAATAATAGTTTTATTCTTCTCTACCACAGTGCATCTCCTTAAATGGAAGACACATGTGGATACTATCTGATTTCTATGTCCCAAAAGCTTTCTTAAAGGGGGAAACAAAACATTAATTCTGTTTGAGACCCAATATTTCTCCTTCAAAGCATTTCTGATATTCTTTGTTTTTTTTTTAAATCCTTCAACTCTTCTGGATAATGGGAGAGAAATTTGAGGATGATTCTCCATGTATGTTTTACCAGTTTTCTTTGACCTGCTTTAGTCAATGCCAACAAGGTCCTAAATTTGCCAGAGGAAATGCCACTAGATACAAAGTGGGAAGGGATAAAAATGAATTCCCATTGGGATAATGTAGAGCCCTATAAGGGCCCATGAGCCGCCATTTTGCTTCATCACTAAAGGCAAAACTCGAGGAATGCTCCTGAAGCAGCGGTGTGTGACTGTCCTCTCTCTGCCCCACCAAAGGGCCACAAATCAGAATACTACACTCCTGTCAGAATGACTGGTTACTGTTTCCCCAAGTACAGGTTCATGTGCAATAACTGAGCCCAGAGAAACAGAATGGCACAGTGTAAGAGCTTGTCACATTAAATGATCAGAAAACCATTACCAACTGATAGAACAGTTGATGGTGCAGAGATGATTACAGACACTCCCCGCGGGCCCACTCAGAGCTGCCGCCCAGGCGCTAGGTGGCTACCAGGCTGTCTGGAAGAAAACTCTCCTGAGGGGAGAAGGAAGCTGAGAGTTTGTTCCCTCTAGTTTCTATAGCTCCTTGAAGTGGAGAGCAGTTTTAGGACTCCCAGCCTGACTTCAATTCCAGTAAACTTTTAAAAAATTATTTTTGGTGATAACAATGCTTCTGTGAGATTTGGGATAAACTAAAAAGTCTAAGGTAAATTAAATCTTATTTTACTGGACTGGAGGGATTCTCTGCTTAAGCACATTCTAGAGTGGATTTTCTGATTTTTTTTTTTGAAAGATTGAAAAAATTTCTTTAATAAAGAGAAGGTCACCCTGAATTTGCCATCTCTTTGAGATTCTTAGGTGTTTACTGACAGCTGAGTTAACCCTCTACTCTGTTCCTCTTCTATTCAGCTGCTTTTACCCGAGCAGGTATAAACTCAGTCCCTCCCAGCCTGAGTTGGTGCTCTCTGCTTTGGTGACGCTGTGTGAATTTCTGCTGTGGCCCTTGGAAGATGGCAAGGGCCAGAATCACCAAACCAGGGAGTGTGAACTGCAGTCTCTTCCAGGACCAGACTGCACTAAGCCCAGTGGGAGAAAAATGGCCTGAAAGGAGAGCTGGGCAGGCAGTTCCTAAGAGTAGGATTTTGTTTCTAGGAATCTCTGGGTCCACAAAGTACCAGCCCCTCAAATATCTCCAACCTTGCTCCTTTGTCTGCACCCAAGTGTGGGAATTTTGAAGCAGGTGAATGGCCTCTATAAACAGCCACTGTTTTACCATTTGGGAATCTTCTTATACTGTACTGAATACTCTTAAAACCATACTTCTGAGACCCCTTACAAATCTAAAGTGGTTGTGTTGTTACTGCAGATATTAAAAAAGAACTCCCAGAAAAAAGAAAATGTCTCTAAATATATTTTCAGAACCCAGACTCTGCAATCTGCCTGCTTGCGAGCTAATCCTGGCACCACTATTCACTAGCTTTGTGCCCTTCAGCAAGTTGCTTAACTTCTTTGGGCCTCAATTTCCCCATCTGTAAAATGGGGAGAATAACTGTTCTTCCAACACAGGGTTGGAGCTACTTTACATAAGGCGTGCAAGATGCTAAATCTAGCAAGAGGTCCAAAAACATTAGTGTGTTCATATGACTAGAAATGCATATGCCAAAATGTTAACAACAGTAACCTTTAGTTGCCAAAAGAATGGATGGTTTTGTGTTTTTGTTTCTCTTTGTGCTTTTTCGTGTTTATTTTTCTTTTTCCATTAAAAACTAATTAACTAATTTGAATTAGAAAATAAATGCCTTTGAACAAAGAAAAAAATCACCAAAGCTCCCAGGTTTATCTAAAGATGCAGGCAAGGGGAGAGATGACAAGGGGGCAGGTGGACAGAGGAATCGAAGGGAAGTTTGAGTTCACTGGTGCACTGTGGGAGCCCTGGAGGTGAGCACGTGGAGGAGCACTCTATTTTGGAAGTGCTGGTCCAGCAGCCAGGAATATGTGCCTGGCTTATTCCACCTGATGATGAATTAGGCAGGTCTCAGGAGTCTGACTTTCAGCTCTGATGCTTCTGGGGATGGGCCTAAAGGGCCTAACCCCTTTTCCCCACAAGGCCTGCAGAGCCTGGGGTGTTGACAAAGTGTAAGGGCAGGTTTGTTCCTGACCCTGCATGGCTCCCCAGACCTCCAAGGCAGGACCTGGAGCTGCCCTTCCTTTGTTTGTATGTCTAAGTAATTACAACTCATGAAATTATCTAACCCATTAGTTAAAACCAGGCCCCAGCATTTGACTGTGACCTCCTACGGCAGCCTGGGCCACACGCTGACTCCATGCTGCCTGATTTGTCCTCAATTTATAAGCAGCACAACCTATAAATAGAAACCCTTGTGCTAAGTTCCCCAGGAGGCATCAGCAGGTTTTCCAGCTTGTATGTGTTTTCTTCTTTCTTTTTTTAAAAACTAACATGGTAGGCTTGTTTTCCCTGCCTGGTGTTCCTCCAACCTTCACCTCTAGTTCAGTTTGAGGCCATACCAGCCCGCTTAGGGGTTTGGGCTGGCACACCAGCAGGGGCTGTGCAGGTTGGGTTCTTAGGGAAGCCCCTGTCTCAGTGGAGGCCCCACTTACCTATAGATCCTGTACCTGGTGGTGAAACCCTGGCGGTACCGCTCCATGAAGTCAGCATACTCCTGAGCGCGGTGGAAGGGGCCCCGGTCTGTGAGCAGCCAGTCCAGGGGATGCTGGCCAGCTACGGAGGCATGCTGCTCGGGGACCACAGCAGCCGCCGTGGCTGAGACGGCCAACACCCAGCCAGGCAGGCCCAGTGCCAGCAGGGCTGTCCATGGGGCCACTGCCGGCCGAAGCCCTCTAAACCGAGTGCCACACTGCCACCTCATGCTTCTCCCAGGCGGTTGGTTTCTTCATTCTCTCGCCACTCTCTCCCACTCCGTGCTGCTCCTCCAGGGCTCAGAGCTAGAAAAGTACAAAAGGCGATGTCATTTGGGCACCCTGGTCTTACCCCATGGGCCTGTGAGCATCACTCATAATTGGGTTGGGCCTATTCTGGAAATCCTTTATCCTAGTAACATAACTTGGTTCTAGGCATTTAGCTAAGTGCTTGAGGTACATCATTTCATGTAATCCTTAAAACCAACCTGTGAAGAAACAGTATTGCCATCATTTCACAGATGAGAAAATGAGGCTTAGAGAGAAACTTAAGAAAGATGCTTAATTAAGTTCACACAGCTATTAAGTGGTAAAACCAGAGTTTGAACTCAGGGGATCTGACTCTTAACCCTTATGTTATGTTGTGTCCATGCGTCCTGCCTTGGCCCACTCAACACCATCCATTTCTGTCTTCCTCTTCCAAAAATGCTCAATCTGTTTCTGCAATTGCCTCAGACTGTGGGCTGCCTCTTGAAATTTGATGTAAGGTGAGAAGCAACCCTATTTTTCTGGTGGAGAATTGTGAGGTAGAAAAGTACTGAAGTTCCTTCCATTGCTGCTGTGAAGCTGAGTGAATGTGGGCAATCGCTTCCTTCTCTGGGTTTAATGTATAGACAGGCTTGAAGAGCTAATTTCTAAGACCTCTTCCAGCCTTGAACATCTGATCTCCACTCTTATTGAAGGTCACGTGGGATGGAGTTGGAATGGGGAACGCAGATACTACATATAGCATCATCAGCGTGGATCATGCACTCAAGGATATCCATCATCCTCTCATCTCACTATGCAGCTTAGGAGCACCACGAGGGGCAGGACTGAGCAATAACTGCTGTATCTTTCTATACCAGCTCCTGGGAGCAGACCTTCACAGACCGTTCTTGAAGGGATGAATGACTGCCTGCCCTGCCCTCTCTGAGTTAGGGGTAAGATGCTAAGAAAGTAGTAAGATTTTGGCCTTCGAAATTCCTGGCTGCCTTGTGACTCATCACAGGTCTCTGATTTCCAGTGCCTACTCTTTGGTCTGAGAACAGTGAGTCACCTTTTTAAACCTCTGGGCAGATGCACAGGACCATTCAGTACTGTGGGGCTTCTTGGAATTGTGATCATTTCCTCAGTCTTTAATTCCTAGCACATACTGTCAGAATCTGCCCATCTCTCCTTGTCAGCACCACTTCAGTGTGTGCCAGAATGACCTCCAACCCCAGCACCTGTAGTTCATGGCTTGAGAACATTCTCTGACTACCAAAGCGAAGAGACAGGCTCCCTGGGGATGAGGCAAGGGGCGTTAATTCCCTGGCAGTTCCAGACTCTGGTAAGGGCAGACAATGTGGACTTCAGCACTTGATTTATGCCCCCTGCCAGAGTCCCCCAGGGCACTCTAGGTTGGCTCCAGTTCACAAAACCACCTGACTTCCATCAGATCAGTGTGAATCCCAAAGGGGCTGCACAGAGGCTGGAAACAAACATTAATTCTGGAACTCTCCCAGCCTAAAGTTTGGCCTGAGTCTGAGAGATCCGTGCCTCACCAGTCATACAGGATGCTTTCAGAAGAGTTGCAACCCCTGCTTAGAAGGATGGAGGACACAGCATGAGCGGCTGGATGTTCAGCGTCATTCCTTCACTCCAGCTGGTGGGTATTGACCACCTCTCAGGTGCTAGGCAGCTCTTAGAACTTACCACAGCTCTCACAGAAAGTTTGTTAAATAGCCATGATTAGTATGTTTATATTTTATTGGGACCCAGAATAGTTGAGCCTGAGACTGCAGAAGTAGAATATGAGCCTAGATCTGGCTGCATGTCCAGACCTTGATAAAGAATGTGGCACAGCCTAAGGAGCTAGAGCAGGCGGTAAGACAGACCCTCACTTAATAAACTAGAGGTGGGGGCTGAAAGAAGAAAGAAGAATAATGAGGCAGCTCCTGCCCTACCAGATCTTCAAACATGATAAAATTCCAATAATTAAAACAGGTGATACTGGCACACAAATTGGACAGCAGATCAATGCAATAGAATAGATAGCTAGAAATAAACCTTTTTATGTATTAGAACTTAAGTATATGAAAAAAAGCATCAGAGACTAATTGCATGGAGGATGGAATATTTTATACCTAATATTGGAAAATTAGTTCCAGTTGGAATAAAAAGTTAAATATAAAAAATAAAATCATAGAAAGAAGGAAAATCCCCAAGTGTTTTATAATAAGCATGCATTACCAGGAAAAAAAAAAAACTCATTTGAAACTAAAAAGTGAAATCAGCTTTGTAAATAGAGGGTGTAGGCATTTTTTACATGGATGCAATCTGATGAGGATGCCCAAAATATTTCTCATATAATCATTCACATATTCCTTTATTGAAGAAACATAAATTGAGGGCTCCTAAGTGCCAGACACTCTGCTAAGCATTGACAATACAAAAGCAAGTGCTCATTACATTACCTGAAACTCTAACATTACCAATTAATTCCTTCTATAAAATATTGTTCTATTTTGTTTAAAGGCATATTGACAAAGGGGATGGGGAAAGGTTCATTTTGAAGACCGCAGCTACCTGATTCTGGACGCCAAGACATCCAACACATCAAGGTGGAAATGCAAGGACGTGGGTGGGAAGACACTGGAATGCAGAATTCCCAAATGACCAAGATTCCCACACCCTTCTGTGCATACCCTATATGACCCCCTCCCCTTGAATATGGGCAGGACCTGTGAGTATGATGGGATGTCACTCCCGTGATCTGGTTGCTAATCAGTTGACTTTGAGTTATGATCTGATGAATGCAGAGTGCATTGAAAGTCCAGATGGCAGATAATATTTTAGATCATGGTGGTGGCAGTGAGGACAAAGGTTTCTGAATAACCTAGAGCAACACCCTGGGTAGAACTGACCTACTCAAGTGAGCCTTTAGAAGAAAGTGAAGTGTCAAAGAGATAAGCTTCTGCTGACCTGGGGAGTAGCAAACAGCCATAAGGTGAACTGCTTATGGAGGCCACACGGCTGTGAATTATAGACAGGCTCTGGAATCTAAGAGCAATTGCTAGCCAACAGCTAGCAAGAAAATGGGAACCTCAGTCATATGACCTTACGAAAACAAATTCTGCCAGTAACCATGTGAGCTTGAAAGAGGACCCAGAGCCTTGGATAAGGACTGCTTCCCTGTCTAGCACCTGGATTTGAGTCTGGTGACACCCTGAGCAGAGGACCCAGTTAACCTGTACCCATGCTTCTGACCCACAGAGACCGTGAGATAATGCTTTTGTACTGTTTTATGTCATTAAGTTTGTGGTAATTTGTTGCACAGCAATAGAAAAATAATGCAGACACATAAAAGATAACTGTAGCCTCTCCCATTCTGCATAAGGCCTGGCCTAGTGGGGGTTCTTTAATGCTCCCTGCAGACCAACTGTTATTCTCTGCATGAGAAGAAGCCAGTGTGGCAATTTCTTGAGCAGAATGAGACTGATCATCTCCCCTAACTCAGATGAGTCACATCACACCCTGCCTGCCTAGTTTATGGACCCCTTCAGGTCAGAGACCATAAGTGGTTTTCAAAAATATTGGATGAATCAATTCCATGCATTTCATCGTGCGGTCATTGTGAGCTACTGAAAACATGTGTCCTTGGCCCAGCTACTTCACCCCGTGGTGCACTGATCTCCTGTGTTGCAATATGTGGTTATAGTCACCACCTCACCTAGCAGGTGAGGGTTTTCTAAGGACAGGTGAGAGCACACATGTGAAAAAGCTGTATGCTCTTTGAAAGAAGAAAGCTATATTAAGTCAACGGGTGCTTCTTGTCATTCTTTGTTTGTAATTATGCTTTTTCAGAACTCACAATGTGCTAGAACCTGCCTGGTTATAGGAGTATCAGCTTTAGAATCAAACAGTTCTGATTGCCGGGCCAAGTCTGCTGAGCACAGCAAGAACGCCTGAATTCAGAGCTGACTGCTCCTCTCAAAAACCTGGCCTTGGAATCATATGGTTTCCGCTTCACTGATTTTTCTCAGGATCTGAAGACATTTTAACTAAAAAATCTCTTTAAGAAAGAGAAGTTTTAAACAGGTTTCAAACTTTCTTTAAAACAAATCCCTAGAACATGTTCCTTCACCTTTTAAAAAAGGACAAAATAGTTGCTGCATTGACAGTTGTGTTACCATCAGGCTTTTTAAGGGGAACAGCTTTTGGCCATTTCCTGTTTATGCTCCGCAAATAATATCACTAGAAATTTTGCTGCAGCAACCTGTCAAGCAAATTTTAACTGTCTAAATCCTCACAACTTCTGGTGGAACTAGGAATAAGCAGAAAAGTAAAATAGTTAGTACCTTCCCCACTGTGCTTCAGTTTTTCCTTCTTGTCCTGAAGCTGACCGCATAAGTAAGCCTCCGTGTTATATGCTAGGATATTGAAGTCATGGCTAAGCGAGTTCCTTTACGAAAAGAATTATCAATTTACTTGTGAAAGCCAAATCGTTTTACTTGTTAGACCGCACTTAAGACAGTTTTACATCTAAAGAAATAATAAATTAGCTCTGCACCAAAGGCACAGGTAAACCAAGTCATGGGTTTTCCTTTGCTGACTGCATCAGCTCAAATCTGTTCTTTACGCCATGGATTAAATGGGTCACAGCTTTGTCAATGAAAAAAATCATGTATAGATGAAGTCACATGAGACGTAGGCAGTGCAGTCTGCAAATGGTAGAGCTTATAGGAATCCTGTCTCTATCACTCTCAGATTATTACCCAGCTGAAGACTTCTTGGGAATTTTTTTGCATCCTCCCGTTGTTTTTAATATCTATTTATGCTAGGTGTGTCAAAAGATAAAGCACTCAGGATTTGAGGCATTAGCTGCTGGTGTACCATATCTTGGCAAGTGAGATAGAGATTTCTTCATTGAAAATTATTGCCAAGGAGGGGTTATATCTTGGGGAGTTAAGGATTTGGCTAAGCTATGGTTACAGGCCTGGAGAAAAGGTAAAATAGGTGTGAGAGTAATATTGTAGGTAACAAGACTATTAATGATAATTATCATTAATAAATACCAATATAAATCATTTCATATTTGTAAGGTAGTTACTGCTTATGAAGCACAAACAATAAAATCAATCTTTTTAACAGATGAGAATGCTGAGGCTAGAAATGGATAAGTAAATTGCACAAGGTCACAGATTTCAGTGGTAGATTGAGGTCGACCTATCCTAGATCCCATAGTATTTACACCTCACAGCATCAGTTACATGACTTACAGCTATTAAAAAAAAAAAAAAAAAAAAAAAAAAAAAAAAGGAGCCTTTGCCACTTACAAGTTGGCTCCCTCAGGCAAGTCACTTCCCTCTAGGAGCTTCACTGTATCATCAGTAAAATGATTTATGAGGTCAGATGACACCACCTGCTGCTGAAATTCCATAATTCGATGTAAATATAAGGGGCACATATGAAAGGGGAGAGGCATTATGATTTTAGAGTTCTTCGGAAGGAAGCTCTGTGTTTCAGAAAGGGACCGAGACATAAAAGAAGCAGGGTAGCCAGGTGCGGTGGCTCACGCCTGTAATCCCAGCACTTTGGGAGGCCAAGGCGGGCGGATCACGAGGTCAGGAGATCGAGACCATCCTAGCTAACACAGTGAAACCCCGTCTCTACTAAAAATACAAAAAATTAGCCGGGCATGGTGGCGGGTGCCTGTAGTCCCAGCTACACGGGAGGCTGAGGCAGGAGAATGGTGTGAACCCGGGAGGCAGAGCTTACAGTGAGCCAAGATTGCACCACTGCACTCCAGCCTGGGTGACAGTGCGAGACTGTCTCAAAAAAAAACAAAACAAGAAAAAAGAAGCAGGATATAAAGCAGGAATTTTTGCCTACTGGAGCAGTGACATTTCATAAAGTGATTAGGCAGTGACATTAAATAAGTTTTCAAGCCATTTAAGTGGTTAATTGGCCAACTCTGTTGAGGAGATGTTTTCTTGAATAAATCTGAGGGTGTCAGTGGTTAAAAAAAATCACAGAAAGTGTTATTTGTTCTTGTCATCCACAATATCTTGATGCAAAACCTCCTGTTTTTACAAGAAAGGGAGGGTAGATAGGAGAGATGACAGGACATTCTTAAGAGCAAGGGTGGATGTGGGGGTGCTATTATCTCAGATCTATGACTTTTATTCTTCCGTCTTGTTGCAATAAACTGTCAACTTCAACAGAGACTAATCGTGGTGCTTTCGCCTTGACAATGTGCTCCTGGTTTCATTTTGTAGAGCCTCATCAGCTCCCATAATTCTCCCATTTGAACCTGAGTAGGGGGGACACATTTTGTCACTGCCCTCCCCAGGCTCCATGATTCGACCTTCAGTGTCATCCTCAGGACTGGCATGGAACTGGCAAGCTATAGGTGATGTATTTCCCCACTGCTGGTCAGGAATGACTTAAAACCGGTGAGGGTATACATATCCTCACTGTATAGACTCAGGTTAATAATATTAATAATTATTTATGCAAATGTAAGAGCTAATCGTAATTACTCTTTACTAAATATTCTTACATTAATTTAAGACCTTTAAGAAAGGAGGCCGAGAGAGCCAAAGACACCCTCTGGAGATCACTCCACAATAAAACAGAAGTAAAACTCAGATATTCTGACTCTGAGGCCTATAACTCAGCTCTCCTTAACCTCACTCACCTCTGTTCATCAAACAGTCAATCAGTTATTAAGTAATGTCTATGCACAAGGACTGTCCCAAGGGATGGGAGTAAATCTCATGAACAAGACGGACCCGACCTTTGCCTTCATAGGGCAGGAACAAAACATAGGACTTGAGGATCCTGCAGGGAGCTTAAAAGATGACACAGACACACACACACACACACACACACACACACAGCACTCACAAACATGTACAGCTTTAGTGACATTAGACCTAGTAGGCTCCCTGCTCTCAGGCCCCAGATTTATAGGTTTCTCTGTGTGATAACTAGCCCTTCACTTATCAAGGACAGATGCATCTGTCAGTTGCTGAGGCTTCATACTCGCCTGTCGGGTGTCCTTGGTGCTTTCCTTGGTGAGATGAACTAACTGACAGGCTTGCCCAGAGCCCTGAGCGATAAAGCCAGGGGCTAAGTGTGCAGACCAGGAAGACCCTTCTCCTCCAGAGCCTCCCTTCCAGTCAGGGGGTTCACTAGCAAATAGAAAGATGGTACTGCTGATCAAATAGAACTTCTAAATAAAAAGTTGCTCATCTCAAAACCTTTAAAACTTCATCTCCGTGCAGTTTTCCATCTCCATCCTTCCTCAAAACCATTTCCATCCTCCTCCATCATTAAGAAACCCCAGCCACTCCTTGTGGCCCTGAGAACCAATTTGCCTTCCACTTCCAGTCACTGAGCTCCCCAGATCGGCTATTCCAAAGCAGAGTGGTTATGAGAACAGACTGCACAACCTGGCTGCCTACCTTCCCAGGTTGGTTCCAACACTTTTGCCTCAAGTCCCTCATCTGTTTTTTTGTCTGTTGTTTTTCTTTTGCTTTTTTAAGATAACAATAATAGTGCTACTCCACAGGATTGTGAGGATTAAAAGAGTTAATATTTGTAAATCCTTTAAAAGGTGTCTGGACTGACTGGGCACAGTGGCTCATGCCTGTAATCCCAGCACCTTGGGAGGTTGAGGTGGGTGGATCACCTGAGGTCAGGAGTTTGAGACCAGCCTGGCCAACCTGGTGAAACCCCATCTCTTCTAAAAATATAAAAATTAGCTGGGTATGGTGGCAGGTACCTGTAATCCCAGCCACTTGGGAGGCTGAGGCAGGAAAATCACTTGAACCTGAGAGGCGGAGGTTGCAGTGAGCCGAGATTGTGCCATTGCACTCCAGCCTGGGCAAAAGAGTGAGACTCCATCTCGAAAAGAAAATAAAAAGAAAAAAGGTGTCTGGCCCATGGTGAGTGCTATGTGTTCACCATTATTTTTTCCATTGCTCCAACAGAGGCTATTAGCACTAAAAAGAGTCCAAAAACACTTCATAGACTCATCCAATCTTAGTTTTTGTTTGTTTGTTTTGTTGTTGTTTACAGGTGAAAAAACTGAAGCCTGAAAAGGGAAGATTTCTGTTAAAAGACCTGTCCTCATTTTAGCCTTTTAGAGGTTTCTACAGGTCACTCTGAATAACCTCACCAGTCCCCCCACCCCTAGTCCTCTGCAGCTGATAACTGTAGTGATAGGTTCAATCCAGGGCCCTTTCGCCTTCATCCTGCGGTCACTTGATTCCCCAGTTGTCTGGCTATGAGCCCTGCCATTGTACTCACTCCTGCCTTTCCTCTCTGTGAGTCTACAATGGTCTCTCACATCTTTTAGACTCATTTTCTCCAAGAAGCCTTTCAAAGCTCTGTGCGTTGATTACGTGGTCGCTTTGGCTTCCTACCACCTCTGTTCCCTGGTTAATTTCCACCTGATCATGGCCTGGAACTGGGGAGAAGGGATGGGATCCTGGAGATTACCTGGCCTAATGGTTCTCAGCAGCCTGGAGCATGTGTAGTAGTGTGTGTATGTGAGGAAGGTGGGGAGTGGAATGGAAATAGGGAGGGGAGGAAAGAGGGAAATAACTGAGATATGGGGTTGGGGTATATTTTAATAATTTGGAATATTTTTTAAAAACCTCCCGGGAGATTTTGATGCAACATTCTGATGAGAGTCAATGATAAAATTCATTTCACATTGTATCATAAGTGAGAAAACTTTCAGTCACAGAAGTGCAATGTGTTATTTAAAGACTCACCACTGGTTTGGGGAAAAGTCAGAACTTGAACTTGGGTCTCTTAACACTAAGCCTACAGCTTGTCTGTCTCTGTTCTATGTGTGTCAATGGTAAAATTTTCAAAATTCAAAACTCATGAGTCCCAGAGTTGCCATTATAATCACCTCTAATTATGTTTACATATTAGTTACTGTATACCAAACATCAATCTAAACACTTTCCATGCATTATTTACTATGCACAAACCCCTGGAAGGTTGATGCTGTTATTATGCCCGTTGTACAGAGAAGAAAACTCAGGAACAGAGAAGCCAATAATGTTCTTCCAAGGGGAGTCCTTAATACCATTTACATGACCTATAAATCTAACAGCTACAGACTTAAATAAGGTAGCTGTTTTCACATGAGGTTATTCTAGATTCCTCTAGGTCATTTTCATTTTAAAAATTGCAAGATTGAAGAAAAATCTGAAATCTTAAAGTACACAAGCAGGATTCACCTAAAATCATTTTTCCAGCTTGGATAAGCATCCTGCTTTTTTGGAAGCTATGTGGCTCCTGTTTAGATGGGCTGTCAGCATGGCCTCATAAGAACGCAGTGGTATTTCACCTGTGCTGTCTGAAAACCATAGGTTAGGTGTACTCCTCCACCATAGGCCAATCCACAATTGCTGGTTTCTTGCATGCCCTTGAGTTACAGTGCTCTTCCCTCATATCCCCAAACCCAACTGAGCCTGGGCCCAGGTTCCTCATCCCCCTCCTTTCTGCCCAGTCTCCACATGTCCATCTAAGGTGTAAGGGGCTTGTACCCTGCTTTAGGCCATTATTGCATTGCTACAAAGAAACACCCAAGACTGGGTAATTGACAAAGAAAAGGTTTAATTGGCTCATGGTTCCAGAGGCTTTAGAGGAAGCACGGTGCTCACATCTGCTCTACTTCTAGAGAGGCCTCAGAAAACTTATAATCATGGCAGAAGGTGAAGGGGGCACAGGCACATCACATGGCAAAGGCAGGAGCAAGAGAGAGAGAGAGAGGTGGGGGAGGTGCTGCACAATTTGAAACCACAGATCGGTGTGAACTCAGAGTGAGAGCTCACTTATCACCAAGGAAATGACCCAAGCCATTCATGAGGGATCTACCCCTATGATCCAAATACCTCCTACCACACCCTACCTACAACAATGGGGATGGCAACAGGAGATTTGGGTGGGAACAAATATCCAAATTACACCACACTCTTTTTGGCTTCTGTGCCTCCTGTTCTCTGCTCTCCCATTTCCTGCTGTAGATAGATAGGCCCCCCAGGAATTTCCTGCCCTTTTATCTGCTTCTGGACTGCACCCCCTCTTAGGGTTCCTCTTTATGTATTCTGGCCGTTGGACCTCCTGTTACCAAGATTGCCTGAATCAAACCATTTGGCCCCTGTCCCTGAGCATGGCCTGCCCATCTCCCTGGATCTAGCTACTGAAGCTGGCTTAGTCATCTACTTCAATCCCTTGTTGACAGCTGCTTTTGTACTCCAGAGAGAGACCCTTCTCTGTCCCTGCCTCCTCCCAACAGACTGGCTTCTGTTGCTTAAGCCCCAGCTCACTTCCCAGCTGAGTCTCTGTATATACATAGGGTGGTTTAAGGCCTAGGAAGCCAAAATAAACCGAAGCCAATCACAGAGAAATTGCTCATCACTGTGTAGGCTGAAAACCTGAGGAGGGGCTGACAAGCAGCTCTCTATTGTGACCTGCAGCCTCAATGTTACCTTTGCTCTTGGCTTTCTGCCAGGCCTGTCATTGAATCTGAACTTTTAGCCCAAGCTCTGCCCTATTTGGACCTTGGCACAGACCAGAATGTAAAATGATAATGCCCTGAGCTGTACTGAACAGCACAGAGCTCCTGAGATGTTACAGATGCAGCTGTGACCAGCAAACACATTGTTTCCGGGATTGTGTTTGTAAATATATGAGTTGCCTGACAGCTTGTGGAATTAAATATAGATGCTACATCACAAACTCTAGCTAAAATAAACTATATGCTGCTCAATGAATGTCAATAAGTATGCAGAGAAAGAATCATCCGTTTTTGTAGCATAGTCCAAGACATCCACCCCTAAGTGCTTTGTTTGTTTGTTTGACAAAAGGCTCTCTCTTTAGGCCCCCACAGGCTTTTGACTGGTATAAGTGGACAGCTAGGGGGATAGAGGGGGTAAGGAGACAACAGGGTGCAATCAATAAAACTGCTGCATTGAGGAAATGTTGTGTGGTGGCAGGAGCTAGCTTGGAGGTTCCACAGGTAGACTGGAATATCACAGTTAATCTTTTGGAATTGCTGACCACAAGGCATCATTTCTAAAAGTATGGTCCAAGGCTCACTGGTAGTTTGCAAGGGACTACTGATGGGGAGCAAGCTGTTCAATCACTGCAAGTTCTCTCTTCAGTTATTAAGCCAAATATCTCTCCTTCCTTTAGATTGATTTTTACAGACAACCAAAGCTTATATATTGGCAATCTATTTAATTAATAATGGCAAGTTGAAGTGACATCAGCAAGATGGTGGAAGAAGAGATCCCAGGCTTCACTGCTCCCACAGAAACATCAACTATCCAGTCAAAAACACCTTGGTGAAAATGTGGGAATAAGCCTGAGTCACCTGTGTATTCCATGGAACTGAATCAAACTCCACATGGAAGGGGTAAGAGAAGTGGTTTTGCTTTGACCACATTGCCCCTCCTCTCTCCCCTAAGTCAGCACAGTGCCACACAGAGGAAATTCCCTAGGACCCGTGGTTTCTACTGCGGGAAAGCAAATATCCAACTTTCCCAGCATTTTGAGATGCTTCCCAGGCAACTCACCCCATTGTCACCTCATTGGAAATGGGGAATGTAGGAGAAAACCACATGACTAGACTATTTGGGGTCAGGTAAAAACAAAGTCAGGAGGTGGAGCCCACAGAGAACAGTAAAATAAATTGTCAAGTGAAACATATTTAAAAATTATGCAAATTTAGACATCACAGATTTTGGTAAAAGCTCAGTGCACCTGCCACTAGTCATGCTCAATCAGAGGTATCAACTAACAGTGTTGCTCACCCACAAAGCTGAGCTGGTCACTCCCAGAAGAGGTGGGAAGGGTTACATGGCTTGAGTCTCTAGATGGCCAGCCTCAGACCCTACCCTAGGGTCCTGCCTAGGTAAGAGAAGACCCCCTGCAGCAAATTTCCATAAGCAGGCACTAGGTCTGCTACAGTCAGGAGCTTAATCTATACTCCCTGTAGCCTTAAAGCTTACCCCTAGACTCTGCCCAAGGAGAGAGCTGACCACTATAGCAAATACTGACACAAAGTAGGCACTAGTTATGCCACACTTGGGAGTTTCATCAGTTCTTCTCTTGGCCTCAAAGCCCACCCCACACCTCACCCATGAAGGAAGGCAAATCTCAGTCATGCATTTCTACTGAACATAGCAGTTAGTCCATTCATCTCAACCTACTTAACTTTGGGGCTTCTTCTGCAACCTTGGTCAACTCCTGTACTCAAATAGCAGTACCTGGCCAGGGAATTACACCCTGTGGCCCTGCCAGATCAGATGTGATTGCAGCATCCATATGGCAGCTCAGCCTAATATTAGAGCTCAGTCAGTGATCTTGCCAAATAGCAAAGCCTAGCCAGCTGCCCCACACAAATTCCAGGTAAAAGCAGTAGCCCAGCCATCTAGAGAACTTAAAAGCAAGCCTGCGTTCCCAGGATCATTACTCATCCAGAATGACCCATCCAGAATCATAGGGGTAGATTAACTAGTGACTTTCTATCCCTGCCAAAAAAACAAACTTGTAAAAGCCAGAAAAGTTATCGGTCTCCACAAATGCATAAACACCAATGCAAGGATACAAGGATTAAAAAGACTCATAACACCTCCAAAAGAAAGTGACAAAGCTCTAACAATAGACTCTTAGGAAAGAGATATCTATAAAAGGACAGAAAAAAAATAATTCAGAATAATCCTCTTAAAAATGTTTAGTAAACTTCAGGAAGATACGGATTAAACATTAAATATAATCTGAAAGATAATACACAAACAGGAGAAGTTTGACAAATAAATAGAAACCATTTTTTTAAAACGGAAATTTTAAAAATGAAGATTACAATGACTGAACTGAAAAACGCAATAGAATGCTGCAACAGCTGACTTTATCAAGCTGAAAAATCAGTAAACATGAAGACAGAAAATTTTAAATTACCCAATCAGAGGAGTAAATAATAATAATAAATAAAAAATGAAGAAAAACATCTGTGGGAATAATGGGACATCATCAAACAAGAAACCTAACCTATGCATCATAGGCATTCCAGAAGGAAAGAAAGAAAGAAAAAGACCATAAAACATATTTAAAGAATAACGGATGAAAATTTCTCTAATCAAGAAAAGAAGCCAACATCTAGGTATAGAAAATGCAGAGGTCACCAACAAAACTCTAACCAAAGAAGAATTCACCAAAGCATGTAATAATCAAATTATCAAAAATTAAATACAAAGAACAAATTGTGAGAGCAGCAAGAGATAAGAAATACATCACATAAAAAGGAGTCCCAATATAACTATTAGCAAACTTCTCAGCAGAAACCCAGCAGGCCAGGAGAGAGTTGGATGATATATTCAAAGTGGTGAAGTGAAAAAAAAAACAAACTACCAACCAAGAATACTTCACTCAGAAAATCTGTCTTTCAGAAATGAGGGAGAAATAAAAACTTTCCCAGACAAACAAATAAGTTTATCATCACTAGGCCTGCCTTGCAGGAATTGCAAAAGGGAGTTCTTTAAACTGAAACCAAAAGATGCTAATTATTAACATAAAATTTATGAAAGTACAAAACCTAATTGTATAAGTAATATGTAGCAAAATTTGGAATAGCCTAGGACTGTAATAGTAGTATGTAATTTTATCCCTAGTACAAGCATTAAAGGATGAAATTGTTAATAACAACAGTTGCTGAAATAAATTGTCAAGTAAAACATATTTTAAAAATGGTACAATTCAGACATCAAAAACATAAAATATTGGAATGGGGGAAAACTGGAGAGTTATTGTGTGCAATCAAAGCTAAGCTGTTAGCCTCAAATAAACTGTTATAAGTGTAACATAAGTGTAGCATGTTCTATATAAGCCTTATGGCAACCAAAAATCAAAAATCTATAGGAGATGCACAAAACAAAACAAAACAAAATACATACCCTACAGAAAACCATCAAACTACAAGACAGAAATAGAGGAAGAAAGAAAATATCTACAAAACAACCAGAAAACAATGAACAAAATGGCAATAGCAAGTTTTTCCCTGTTAATAATTACTTGAAAATAAATGAATTAAATTCTCCAATCAAAAGACATAGAGTGAATTTATAGATAAAAATCCAAGGTCCAAGTAAATGCTGTATATAAGAGATTCACTTCTCCTTAAGAACACATATATACTAAAAATGAAAGAATAAAAAAAAAGATATTCTTTGCAATTGGACAGAAGGGGCAGTGATACTTAGACAAAATAAACTTTAAGTAAAAAACTGTAAAAGGAGACAAAAAAGGACATTATATAAAAATAAAGAGGTCAATTCATTAAGAGGATATAACAATTGTAAATTCATATGATCCCACAGTGGAGCCACTAAATATGTAAAGCAAAATTGAAACTCTTCCCTCTAAATTCTGGAACAAGTCAAGGATGCCCACTCTTGCCAGGTCTATTCAACATGGTTTTGGAATTCCTTATTACACCAATAAGACATGAGAAACACACAAAAGGCATAAAAATTTAAAAAAAAGGAAAAAGTGAAATTGTCACTGTTTGCTAATGATATGATTATCTATATAGAAAACCCAAAATAATCTACAACAAAATGTTAGAATTGATGAACAAATTCAGTGAAGTTTCGGGATACAAATCAACATGCAAAAATCAGTAGTGTGTCTCTACACTAAGAACAGAATTTCTAAAAAAAAAAAAAAAAAGGAATCAAAAAAACAATCTTATTTACAATGGCTATTAAAAAAATAGGAGTAAATTTAATCAAGGAAGTGAACTCAGATAAATAAGAGATAGCCCATGTTCATGAATTAAAAGAATAAATGTTGTGAAAATGTCCATAGTACCCAAAGCAACATATGAATTCAGTAAAATTTCTATCAGAATCCCAATATCATTTTTCATAGATATAGGAAAAACAATGGAATACGATTGAGCCTTAAAAAGGAAAGAGATTATCTCATTTGTGACAACACAAATAGAATTGAAGAACAATATGCTAAATGACATAGACCAAATACAGAAAGACAAATACTGCATGTTCTCAACTAATTGTGGAATCTAAAACAATTGAACTCATAGAAGCAGAGTGTAGAATGGAGGTTACCAGAAGCTGAAGGCTGGGGAGACTGGGGAGATGATAATCCAAGTGTACAAAGCCTCAGATAGAAGAAACAAGTTTGATTTTTTTAGATCTATTGCACAGTGTGCTAAATATAGCTAATAATTGAGTACTATACATTTCAATATTACTAAGAGAGCAAATCTCAAGTATTCTGATCACAAAAACGTCAAATATTTGAGGTGAGGGATAGGTTAATTAGCTTGATTTAATCATTCCACCCTGTATTCAAAAATCATAACATCACTTTTTGCCCCATAAATATATAAAGCTATATTTTGTCAATAAGTATTTTTTAAAATGCTAAAAAATAATGAAAAGTTGGTATTCATGCATGAAAATCAGCCCCGTGTAAGAGTTTACTGATGATTCTCATTTAGCCTTCAACCAAAGTTTGTTGCCATATAATCCTGGTCATTGATGCAAAGCTCCCATCATACTGCCTAAATCACGGAACTCCCCACACTCCTGGTGGTGGTGCAAAATGAAGGGTACTTGGCATTCAGGAAAACTTCAATGTTGTCCTAAGGGTTAAGGTTTACTTGTATTCATCATTTGGAATTTATTGCAATTGCTATGTTGTTTCCAATTTTATTTATTTGTTTGTTGTATTCCTCTTTAATTTTTTTTTTCCAAGATGGAGTTTCACTCTTATGCCCAGGCTGGAGTGCAGTGCCGTGATCTCAGCTCACTGCAACCTCTGCCTCCCAGGTTCAAGTGATTCTCCTGCCTCAGCCTCCTGAGTAGGTGGGATTATAGGCTCCTGCCACCATGCCCAGCTAATTTTTGTACTTTTAGCAGAGATGGGATTTGGCCATGTCAGCCAGGCTGGTCTCAAACTCCTAACCTCAGATGATCCACCCGCCTTGGCCTCCCAAAGTGCTGGCATGAGTTACCGCACCCAGACTTTAATTCTTTAACATCAAGTTTTTTCTCCATTAGAAAGTGGGACTATAGACTTAGAGTGCAGCAATTTGAACACTGGTTGAAGGTCCTTGTGCAAAATTAAGAGCCCCCAATAGAAGAACTTGAATAATTCTAAAGAAACCTGACTTAATTTTGGCTCAGGCTGCTGCTAACTTCCTAAACTATTCTTGACAAATGAAACCTTTTGTAAAATGTGGTAATAATTTTCTCACTTCTTTCCTTTTAAGAAAGTTAAAAAATATCTACTCATTCATCCAATTAATGTTTATTAGACAGAGAACATTCCATTTAGCTGGGACATAAAATAGAAGAAAGGGAAGATGGGAGAAAAGGCTGAAATGTAATGATTTAGTTTTTTTGAAAGAAAGCTGTGTGAAAATCCTTGTTATAATGCTCTTGCAGCAAGCCCTATTAACCAAAGTCACATCAAGAGGACCATGCTGACCAGGACTTGCACACGTCCACGACTCAGTGATAATAGAGGTTCAAATCAGTCACTTCTGAATCAAAACAGATTAAATTATTCTCAGCCTAATTTTGAATTGCATCAGTGGTTTTCAGTCAATTCTTTAGAAAATAGTATAAAGTAACTTTATTATTCAGTATTATAAAAATTAAATTAAATATTTTATTTCTCAAACATGGTGAATAATAGAAAATTTACTTAAGACAGAGCCAACCATTTACTCCTGTGGTTCTCAATTAGGAAGGGAGAAGGGGTTATTTTGCCCCCAGGAGACCTTTAGCAATATCTAGAGACATTTTTGATTGTAATAAATGAAGGCTGGGTGCTCCATCTAGTGAGGTAAGGCCAGGCATGTTTCTCAATATCCTATAATGCACAGGACAACTTTCCACAATAAATAATTCCATGACCCCAAATGTCAGTAGTGCCAAGATCGAGAAATCCTGATTTATGCCAACAAATTCTAATGAATCAAGACTCATAAAATGTCTCTGAAAAATGTAAGACCAACTCTTTGGATAACTTTTTCATGTGTTTCTAGTTTGCCAACACACACCATGGAGCCAAAGATCAAAGATTACACATCTCCACATCTCTTCCTTTTAGACCTCTGGGTTCACGCTTAATAGGTCCATCATAACAATAACAATAAAACCAACAGAAAATATCTATTTATTAAGTGCATATTTTCTTTTGGGAACTATGCTTTATTTCCAACAAGGTAGGTATTATTAATTCATGAGGAATTAACACAAGAAAAAATGAGATTTTGAGAGATTAAGAAATTTGTCCTTCCCTCCCTCCCTCCCTCCCTCCCTCCCTTCCTTCCTTCCTTCCCTCCTTCCTTCCAATTGTTTATAGTTTAGTAAATAGAGTAGTGTGTTCGTGAATTTTTAACACTCAGAGCTGGGGAAAAAGCTCTGATTGTAAAATGTGCAGACTTCTGTGATGTAAATACCCTCACCATACTAGATTCCAAGCTACTGACTTGATATGATTAGCTCACAAATATCCTGAAAATTTTACAATGGGCTCTTTTAAGGTAGTGTGAAACCAACTCCAGCACACCACTAAATTTTTTAAAATACCCTAAAAATAATAGGTACATGTCAAAAGGACACAGAGCCACCTTAAAAGGGCTCCCCTCATGAACTCCAGGACAATGGCAAATAGATGACATTTCAGTGAGTAAAATACTAATCCATGAGGCCACATTTTATCTGTCTGTCTGTCTATCTATCTATCTATCTATCTATCTATCTATCTATCTATCTATCTAATCTATCGAGATATGTAGATAGATGGCACGTAGGTAGGTAGCTAGATTGATTGATACACTCAAAGAGAGAAAGAAAAGAAATCTTTTATTTACAATATAATGTCACTAATACATGCACAAAAATTATGGAATTAGAAATTATTATTTAGTAATCATCACAGTGATAATCCATTGAGGTAAGAAACATAAATCACTGCTAAACAATGAGATAAAAGTTGATGTAGAATGAGATAATTCATAGTTTTAAAGTATTTCTTCAAAACACTTATACAGAGAAAAAAATAACTGTACTGTGGACAAACATGACAGCTACCATCTTACTCAAGTGGTCAGTTAATACCACCAGTAATAACCCAAATAAAAATCATGTGCCAGCTGATAGGATCCAGTGAGATCATAGAATCACTTCTGTGATAGTCCTGCCAAAAAGCCATAACTTGAATCTCAGCACGAGGAAACCACAGACAAATCTAAATTGAGGAACATCCTACAAAATAACAAGCCTGTAATCTTCAAAAATATTAAGGTCATGAAGGTCAAAGAAGGATAGAGGAACAAATTGTTCCAGATTGAAGGACACCGAAGAGGCATGACAAGTACGTGCAATGTACAATCCTGAACTGGATCTTTTGCCATACAGGCTGTTACTGGGTCAGCTGTAAACCTTGAAAGGGTCACTGTGTGAAGGGCCCATGAGAGTTATTTATAGTCTTACATAACTTCCCTGTTATTATTATTATGAAGCTGAAATTATTATGAAGCACACAGGAAAAAAATGAAAAAAATAAAGTTATATATAGTTACACAGTTGATGGGGCCAACATTGACACCTTGGTTCTAATTTTGACATCTATGCTATTTACCAATGTACTATTTTAAAATATATGCTCTTTTATTGAAATACATGAGGAATATCTTAGATGTTATAAGACAGATCCTCATAATTTACAGCTTTATAGATGTAACTGGAGATTTGTTATCTGGTTGTATCCAGGGTGGTGCAATAGAAACATAATAAAAACCATATATATATGTACATAATATATATACATATATATTAAATTTACTAGTAGCTATATTAAAAATATAAAAAGAAATAAATGTATCTAATTTTAATAATATTTTATTTAAACTAATTAATCCAAAATATTGTCATCAGAACATGTAATCAGTATAAGAAAATTATGACTGAGATTTTTTTTCACACTGAGTCTGAGATCTGGTATGTATTTCACATTTATCGCACATCTCAGTTTAGATAATAATTTTTCCTCAGAAAGTTTTGATTCTCTATTTAGAGATCAAATAATTTATAGTTAAAAAATAGATTAACCTATATGAGTTACTCCAAGAATACTTAAAATTTTTCTAACATCTAAACTGAGTATGTTTTTAACTTAAAAAAATAACAACTTAAAATTAATTTATTAGTTGCACAAGCTATATATTAAATGCTCAATGGCCACATGTGGCTGGTGGCTATCATAATGAACAACACAGGGCTGGATGGGTCCAGATTTCATCCGTTCCTATATATTTCTATGTATTTATTTTTGTGCAGGTACATTGCTCACTCCATTCCTATATACAAATATGTACTGTAACTTTATGAAGAGCAGTGTACTCTCTTCATTTTGTTGCCTCAGGCATAAAGATTTTGAGTGAAGCATGGTTCTAGACAAGTGAAGGAATCAGAGGGCCTGGTTCCTGATTTTCCACCTCCAACTGCTTGGTTAAACTCTCTAGAATCATGGCTGTCTGTGCTCTAGAACTTAGGTGAGTAAAGATAGAAAGTACACAGCAGAATGGCACCACAAGGGAAAGATTATGTGACTGAAAAGCACTAGATAAATATTAACTGGTTAGGCTGTTTTTATTTTTAGAGACCAGAAGCAGAGGACAGAAGATATTGCCATCACAAATTTTTCTGACTTTGGAGAAGTCAGTGAATTTGCTATTTTGACTTCTCTCCTGTAATGATAATAAAAGGATGCACCGTTCTGTTCCAACAACCCTCACACATCTACACCACAGAATGAATTAGAAAATGTCGGCAAAATGCTATGCTCTCAAGAAACAAAAGTATTGCAAATCAATTCATATTAATAATTGTTGCCAAGTGCTGAAATTATGGATACTCTTTACCTTCTTTGTTAGGATTTTATAATCATAAAGCTCCTTTTCTAACTAAAAAATTAGAACAAGGTATTATGAGTACTCTTTTATCTGCATTTTTTTTTTTTTTTTTTTTTTTGTTATCCATAAGACTCTGAGTGAGACCTGAGTGTTAGCTGTTCTTACTGGAGAGCTTCAGCTACCAATTTGAACAGCTGGTCAGACAATCCTTTCATTTCCAGGATCTCAGTGTCTCACACTTGGTTGCTCCACTTGTGTGAGGTGGAGCTGGGGTTTAGTCTAAACAAACAGAAACAATTCATCACACTTATTCACAAATGTCGCTCCTTTAACTATTGCCCACCATTCTTGACTCTCTGCCAATTCTACAGCCTTGTGCTTCATCAGTCCTTGGCCAAGCACCCTATGAGGATGGCCCAGGCAGATCTTGGAATTGATGCTGGTGATTCAGCAGGAAGGGGCTTTCTGTCTCACTCCATCCATCCTCACTCTCTGCCCTAATGAGCTGCCCAAAGGCTGCAACTGCCCTCCTGACATCTCAGCTGGTGTGGAGGGCCTAGGGAGCAATTACCCATATGCTTTCTGTGCTTGTCGATCCCTGAAGTTTCAATTAAAGATGCTTTCAGTTTTTTTTGTTTTTTTTTTTTTAATATCCTAACTTAGAACCCCTCGCTTCCACCACATACTGGGATGCAGATTGTCCTTGCACACCAGGAGGCATCATTCACACTGTAGCCTAAGTGAATGGCACCCTGTGTTGTAGAGCAGAACACAACCCATGCGGTCACACACAGGGTCCTGCCACTTCTATGTTTTGCCTCTTAAACTCCAGAATGACAAACCCCACTCTTGGTGATGCAGCACAGTTGCAAAAGAAGAAAAGTACATTTGCCTGACCACGTACATTTCTGGATACCACCAACACACCCGTGGATTAGAGTACCCTGAGGTGGCTTGCCAGGGTTCAAATATCTGAGGCTTTTTGATAAACTCCAATTGTGTTATTTGTGCCTTCAAAGGATTCGTATTGAGGCTGGAACCCAAACACGTCAGTGTCACTCCTAGACACCTTCCTTATCAGCACTTACTGTGATAACCGTGTTAAAATCAAATGTTACCTATTCATTAAGGAAATAACAGTTAAAGGACAACAGCTAAAAAAAGAAAAAGAAAAAAAAATCTGTGGCTATGACGCAAATGTAGAATGTAGTGGAGAAGGGGCCCTAGAATAATGCATACTCTCTACAGATTCAGCACCTGGGACGCATTTCTCTGAAGGGCAGTTACCAGCAGTTAGTGGGTTACAACCGTCACCACACCAGGGGATAAGGGGAGTAGGGGAAATGGTTAAGTACACTTTTTTAAAAGCCAGTACTTACCTACTTATTCTCATTTGTTGGATGTTTGTTTCAAACACAAAACTATCCTTCCCAAATTTGCTTCTCAACACCAATCTTTAACCAACTTACATACAATGCCTGCCCATCTTTCCACAAACATCATTAAGCTTGACTTCTGCAAAACCTGCGGCAACTTTCCAGTCTCCAAGCCAAGGAGGCATTTTAGTACCTGTGGCTAACACTTACTGAGTGATGACTGGGTGTCAGACATTGCTGTTATTGCTTTTCATACATTGTCTCGTTTGATCCACAGGACAATAAAAAGGTTTGTGTTCTACTGTTAGATTCTTTGTATGGATGAGGAAATTAGGAGCTAAAGAGATTAATTTCTAAAGCAGCACTTCATGGCCAGAATGGGTTGTCTGGGTCCGGAGTGCAGGTTGTAACCACCAGGTTCTACTCCCCTCAATCCACTTCCCCCTCATTACCCTGACTTGTCTGCAGCATTTGGCACTGCTGGCCACTCTGGCCTGACTTTTCTCTTCCCTGGCTTCTGTCTTTCTGTCTTTATTTTGCTTTTCCTGCCTGCCGTCTAGATTTAGCTTCTTGGTTCACTTTCCTCACTTTACCTCCTTCCACCTACAGGGCCTATTCTAACTCTCAGCCCCAGAAACCAGCCTTTTTTGAGGGAGCAGGGAAAGGGAAGCAACCAGAGAGAAATTGTAGTCATGCAGCTAGAGAAACATTCCAGGAAAACGGCCGCCATGTCGGCAACTGACATCTGGAATTCTAGACTCATCGCAAAGGCCCTTTGTTTCATAGAGAAAGATGCAAAGTCCAGATTCTGAGGTTTAGACTTACATAGGCAACTAATGGCAGAGCTGGGACCAGATTCGAGGCGTATATTTGCCACTCAGCCCAGAGACCCGTGGTTGTGCCCCGCTCCTCTGACAAATATCTGGTTCCAACAAATGCCTGCAGGACTCTGTTATCCACACAGGACTTCCACATGCCCGCCCTTACACGGCTGCATCCTATGACAACACTTGTTTTCAGCAGCCCTACTCTTCCCGGTTAAACGTGTCTTTCCCACCCTGCATGATTCCTTCCTTTGCCCCAGGCTCAAAGTTTTCTCAGAGTCTGCCTTCTATCTGTCTACCTGTGAGCTTGATTTTTCCAAGCTGTTAGCCACTCAGGCTCTAGGTAACATCTTTCTTCTTCTATAGGATTTATTTGCAGCAGGATACAAAGGCCATTAGTAAATCAATAACCCTTTACTTAGAAAAGGAGGGGAGGTAGAGACCTGGAGTTTTTAATTCAGATCTAGCAATTCCTGAGGCATTATCAGGAGTGTTCTAAAAATAGGCCTTTGAAAGGCAGGATTTGCTACTGTTGGAGCTTTATAGCTTCCTGCCCATAAACAGGAGCAGCTTGCTATGGGTGGAATCACTAGCAGAAATCTCCCTCTCCTGTGGTTGTTATGTCTTCCTCTAACTCTAACACCATATGTATTAGCTATTGCTTTGGTGCTCTATGTTTCTTTTACTCTTTCCCCCAATCTCTTCTAGCCACATATGTCTTAGATATAGGCTGAATTTCCATCTATCGGCGTGTTTCCATTTCACCCACAAAATACTTCTGTCACTCTATGAAGCCTCATTTGCCAATGTAGCCACATTGAGTATCCATAAGTCAGCACATGTCCTAGCGCCTTTCATGCTTCCTACTAACATCTGGGGACTCCTATCACTGGCTGTCCTTATCCCTCTTCTTGTCCCACTGTCTCCACACAGTTCTTCAGGCATGTGTGTGAGTGGGGCAAGAGTAGTGGTGGCATGACCGTGTGCTTTAAGGCCAATGCTGTGATATCTAAAATAATACAAGATTTAACTATAAAACATCAGAGTTCTGCATCTCCTTTCACCTAGCAAGTCTACATCTGGACAATTATTTTGAAGATGTACACAAAGATTCAGCTACAAGGATGTTAGTTGGGAGAGGGAAAGCACCATATATGTGGCCTTTTCTTTCTAAAGAATATACTAACAACCTATTACTATGTAACAAATGTGTAACAAATTATTTTCTTACTTTATGACAAAATTTAGTGATTGGAAATAATAATAAATATTTATCATCTCACATAATCTCTGTGGGTCAGAAATTTGGGTGGCTGTAACTCTGGGTCTCTTATGAGGTTGTAGTCATAATGTCAGCCAAGACTTCAGTCATCTGAAGGTTTGACTGGGGAAAGAGGATTCAGGTCTAGGGTGATTCATTGTCAAGGCTGGTGGGTTGATGCAGGCTGTTGGTAGGAGGTCTCCATTTCTCTTCATGTGGTCTGCTCCATAGGGCAGCTTGAGTATTCATTCTCACAACATCTCACGTCTCACAGAATCTGGCCTCCTCAGAGAGAGTGAGCCAAAAGATAGCAATGCAGAAGCTATAATGACTTCCATGACCTAGCTTTGAAAATCACACACCATCATTTCTGCTGTATCTTCTGGTCACATAGACCAGCCCTGATACGCTATGTGAGGGGAGTATACAAGAGTGCGAATACCAGGAACTAAGGAGTATTGAAGGCCATCTTGAAGGCTAGCTGCCACATAGCAGAAGACTTCACCAAGAAAAATACTCCTGGTTTCTCTCATCACCAAGAACTATTTGTATTGTGAGTTTGAGAGAAGTACAGAACTCACACTGACCTGTTAGTTCTAGGCTTTTTTCTCTTTGCCAGCTAGACAGCCTGCAGTGGATGGGCATTCTGCCTGTTTTCTGTTACCCAATAAACTTAGCATAGCAGGCTCTGCCTCTGTGGTCAGCCTGCTAAATCCACAGATTTAGGGAAGTAGCAGTGGGAAGGCCTGTGTTGTCTAGCCTGATTTGGCTCCAGATCAAGGTTATCCTAGGATCTCTACTCATTCTTCTCAGGAATGAAGCTGGTCTTTACTTGTGTCTTATTTTTCAACTGGAATTCTATTGAAGAAAAATGGAGACCAGGCTCAGTGACTCACACCTGTAATCCCAGCACTTTGGGACATGGAAAGAGATCACTTGAGGTCAGAGTTCAGGAGTTCGAGACCAGCCTGGCCAATGTGGTGAAACTCTGTCCCTACTAAAAATATAAAATTTAGCCAGACATAGTGGTGGGTGCCTGTAATCCCAACTACTCAGGAGGCTGAGGCAGGAGAATTGCTTGAACCCAGGAGGTGGAGGTTGTGAGCCGAGATCATGCCACTGCACTCCAGCCTGGATGACAGAGTGAAACTCCATCTCAAAAAAAAAAAAAAAAAGAGTACACGTGAAGAAAGAAGTGCTATTTGTTGATACTTCCCCCACCACATTCCTAAACACATTTTATATTTTATAATACGATATTTACAATAGTGGAAAATCCAAAGTAACCTAAATATCAAATAATAGATTGCTTGAGCAAGTTATGACATATACATATGATACAGTATAATGCAATCATTTAAAAGTATGCCATACAAGACTACTTAATGATATTAAAAATTTAGGATGTATTAAGTGAAAAATTCAGGTTATAAAATAGTATGCAAGTTTTTATTCCATTAAACATAATGTATATCTGCTTAGAAAAAGACTATGTATAGACACAAAAACATCATTTGTAAGTATCACTGGTTGGTAGGTTTATAGGTAGTTAAAATTTGCTTCATTTTGGCTAATCTGTTTTTCCTAAATTTCCTATATTTTACATTCATTATCTTTGTAATGAGACAAGAAAAGAGAAAGAGTTTCAGATGCTGGTTCAGGGGTTCAATTAAAAGTAATCAGAAATTTGTAACCTTCTTTTTTGGGGAGAGAGCCGGGCATTGGTGTTACCGGCCCACTTGCATAAGCCCATATGACACCATTGACCATTGCCTCTTTCTTAAACCTCTTTTCTTAGCTTCCTTGGCCCCACTCTCCTTTTTTTCTGCTTGCTCTGTGGCCACTCCTCATAAACTCATGCTTCTACATCAAGTCATTCAATTGGAGTTTCTCGAAGCTCAGCTCTAGGCCTTTTCTCTCTCTTGCTGTATACTTTATCCCCTGGTGACCTCACCTCCATCCATGGCTTCACAAGGCAGTTAGCCACAGAGCATATGAGATTCACACCTCCACCCCAGGCCCTCTCCTGAACTCACATGATTTATGTTCTCCCTAACTGACTGCTTCAACTAGATGTCTCAAAACGGCCTCATATTCAATATACCCAACCAGCTTCATAATCTCGAGTGGTTTCTGTCACAGTGAAGGGCAAAATAATACATCTATTCTTGTGGTTCTTATAATGCAGCATGCATACTGGAATTATCTGGAAAGCCATAAAACATACCATTGTCTGTATCCCCAAAGGTTCTGGTTTAAAAATCCAGGGGTCTGGTGCCTTCAACCACAGGGCACTTGCTCCTGATATTAGCACTCCTATGTGGGATCTGTCCACTTCTCTCTTACTCAGCCCACAATTCTGAGTTCTAGCATCCCTGCTTTAAGGACGCCTTCCTTGAATCTCTCTGTCAGGGTCAAATTCCTAATTGTAGCCTCCTGAAACATCACATCTCTTATACTCACAGCACGTGTCAATTATGATTGTTCATATTTGTTTGGATCATTGTTTGGTCAAAGTCTGTTTCCCCTGCTAGTCAGTAAGTTCCAAAAAGTCTGCGTATCACTTATTTTGGTTCGTTTTATCCCTAGCATCTTTCATATTAACTAACACATAAGCAGCACTCAAAAATGTTCCTTAAATCAATAAAAAGTGAATTGGTTATGGTTTATTGGACCCCACTTCATATCAGTGCATTCAGATGACAGCATGAATCTTGCCTTATCCCAATGGGTCTTAATGAGATCAAGGTATATGAGTCCAGATCCTCAGTCCAGATTTAACCACGGGGAACTCCATTCATGACACAGGCTTTGAGACAGGCAAACTTCAGCCAGCCAAATATCCAACAAATTTTAATCTTCAAGCAAAAAACTTTCAGCGTTAACTAACTATATCTAAGCAAAGTGTTTGTTAATATGAAGGCTAACAAAAAGTACAAGGCAAAATCTTTGACTTCCAATGACAGGCAAGGACTCATTTTAGGGCCTCAAGAGAAAACTGAAGAAATAGCATACCTTCTCTCTTATTAAAGAAATAGTCCTTTATGACACAATAGATGAAGCTGAAATTGCCTCAAGAGTCCCGTCCAAGCCAATTAAAAGAGAGACATGTTAGAAGAAAATAAACTAAAGGTATAGCTGTGCCATAATCAGGTTAGACCTCTGAATCTCTTAGATGTCCAGTTCTATTCAATGCCTGTTTTGTTTATTTTTTCTTTTTTTTATTTCAATAGTTTTGGGGGAAACAGGTGGTGTTTGGGTACATGGATAAGTTCTTCATTGATTTCTGAGATTTTGGTGCACCCATCACTTGAGCAGTGTACACTGTCCCCAATGTGTAGTCTTTCATCCCTCACCAACTCCCACACTTGCCCCTGAGTCCCCAAAGTCCATTGTATCATTCTTATGTGTCCTCATAGCTTAGCTCTCACTTATAAGTGAGAACATACGATATTTGGTTTTCCATTCCTGAGTTACTTCACTTACAACAACAATACTTGTTTTATAAATAATGAAGCACTATAAATATTATTTTTATTTCATATTTATTTCAAAAAATATTGAGTAATTGCTACATGTTAATCAGTAATCAATTATTTTATCTTATGGTGCTTACGTTCTGGTGGGGAGGTATGTATACACAGTAAACATACAAATAAATACATACATGAAGTATTAAGTGATCATAAATGCCAGGAAGAAGAAGAAAGCAGGGCAAGGGGAGAGGGGGTGTACTGCTTTATATAGAGTACTCAAGAAATAGGTGTATTTGAGCAAGACTTGAAGCAAATGAGATAGAAACCAAACAGGGCATTTGGAAGAAAAAAGTATGACAAGTTGAGGGAGGAATGAGTACACGTAGGAGCCTGCTTTACTTGTTAGAGGAATGGCCAAGAGGCTGGAGTGGCGATGAAGCAGGGAGTGGGAGAGCATGAGGAATGGGGTCAGATAGGCAGTGATGAGCAGATTTTGCAAGACTCTGTAAGGACTTGAGATTTTCATCTGAGTGTGACATTGTGCTGTAGAAGGTTCACTCTGGCTGCTATGTTGCTCTGGCTGCTATGTTGATAATGCAATTTTTTTTTTTTTTTTTTGAGACAGAGTTTCCACTCCTGTTGCCCAGGCTGGAGAGCAAGGGCACAATCGTGGCTCACTGCAGCCTCTGCCTCCTGGGTTCAAGCAATTCTCCTGCCTCAGCATCCCAGGTAGCTGGGATCACAGGCATGCACCACCACATCCGGCTAATTTTGTATTTTTTAGTAGAGATGGGGTTTCAGCATGTTGCCTAGGCTGGTCTCGAACTCCTGACCTCAAATGATCCACCCGCCTCAGTCTTCCAAAGTGCAGGGATTACAGGCGTGACCCATGCCTAGTGCCTGGCCTAAGAATACATTCTAGGATACCAAGGGTAAAAGTAGAGAGCAGGTCATAGGTCAGAATAATGGACCAAGTAAATGATGATGGTGGCTTAGACTAGGACAGTAGCTGTGAAGATGGTGAAAAGCGGTCGGATTCTCTACATATTTTGCACATAGAGCCATCAATATCTGCAGATGCATTGCATGAGAAGAATAAGGAAAATAAAGGAGTTTGGCTATATTCTATAATTGAGTGCATTTTTTAAAAAGTCTTCTACTTTTTTCCTGTCCTGCTTTTGTACATCAACAAAACAATCTTGGGACATGCTTGAATCTCAAATTTCTCAACCTAAATAAAATTTTAAAATTAGAATGCTGAGAAGTTCTTTTCACCCTGAAAATGCTGTCTGCCTTTTCTGAATCTTCACTAAAGAAAGGAAAAGAAAGGACTTCAGCTGTAGCCTGACGGACTCCACTTGAATACAAAGGAAATCTAGATCAGATGCTGTGAGTTACTAAATATGGGAATGAATCCTTAAAATAGTTCTCAATTCCAGTCTGCCTGGGACATTTGGGGGAGGGTTGGTGGCCTCTCCATTCTCCTTTCATCTCTGTAACTTGGGCCTCAGAAGGAGCTGATGACCAAATGTTATCAGATAGTCATCCTCTCTGCTGGACTCATGTGGGGCAAAGTTGTCCTTAAAAAGTCAAACAAAAGTGCTCTAGTGTATGTGGCCACAGTTGGAAACCAAAACCACCACCCTACTGAAAATAGGTCATTGATTTTCCTCAAATTTGGCCTACAATTCCTCTCTCTCAGAGAATTATCATGCTGCCAAGTTTAAAGGTTTATGACTGCAACCACTTGGGGGCAATAAGGTGAAATATCTTAAAACAGGTCAAAGATCTTTACATATGCTTTCCCTGACTCCTACTCCCATCTTGCGATGAATGAAAATCTAGAAGGGTGGATTTTTTTCCTTATCTAAAATATTACCTCAGGAACAAAAACAGAATACAATGTCTACATGAAGCTTATGTGTATGGTGTGTGTGTTCATGTATCTGTGAGTATAATTTATTTTCAGAGTTAGGAAGGGAGACATCAGAAATGACAAATGACTGAGAGAGGTGAAAAAACTAAAAGTGGCTCTTCTTTCTTTTGACTCTCAGAAACTTCCTAATTTCCAAATTCAAAAGGTGTTTGCAGAGCTAACCTGACTTTTCTAGCAGCATGTAACACTGGAGTCACTGCTCTTCCTGAAATGCATTCTTTCATCCAACAATTGTAGAATGACTGAGTGAGAATTTATTATGTGTCAAGAACTGGGAAAACAAGGAGGGATGAAGAAACTGCTTCCTCAGAATAATGGACTCTTTTCTGATGTCCCTTGTCTGGCTAGTTCTTCTGTGCTCATCTGTTTTCCTTTGCCCATTTTTTTAAAAAGGTGGACCCCAGCCTGCCATCTTTGGAGTACTTCCTAAGGGTTCTGAACTCCCACATGATTAATTAGTACCCATACAGCAATGTCTCCCAATTTTACATCTCAAGTCAAGGTCTCATACCTGACCTCCAGAACTGGGTGTGTGTGTGCATATACAATCATTGTTGAATTTGCTGAAAAATTAAATAGGTACCGCATGCTCATTGCAATAAGTGAAACAATATAAGGGCATAAGAGAACAGTAATTATTTCTTCCTTTCCTCTCCAGTTTTGCTTCTCTGAAGAAGAAATGTTAACAGCTTAATACATGTCTAAAGACATGCAACTTTCTCCATCCATACTCACACAAATCTATACCTTTGTCTGTTTAGATGTAATATATATGTGAACATGTCTACATACATTTTCCATAGACATCTTAATCCCAATGCATCTTATATTCATATTTTAGACTCAAACTTCTTTGACCTTAGTTCACATTTTCTTTGCTTTGAACCTGGGATCATGCAACAGCTTCCTAGCTCATCAATTTACCACTGTCGCACTCCCCACCCCCAGCAAATCACCATATTCATATCCATCTTTTTCCTCTAATAGTTATTGTTCTAAAATGCAAATTTGATCTGCTTAAAATCCTTCAGTGGTTCCTCAACGTTCGTATTTTAAAAAGTGCAAACACCTTTCTCTTGATTTCAAGGCCTTTAGGACCTACCTTCATTCTCTCTAACTTTCTTTCTTGTCACATCCTCATACCCGATCATCTGCTCTTCATCTAACACACCTTATTCCCCGTCCAATTCATTCAAGACTTCAGGTAAATTCCATGGTCTCTCCTTTCTCTGACCCTTTTGCATATGCTCTTCCTTCCTTTTCGGTGGGTATGCGTCTTGGTCTGCTCAGGTGCCATAACATAATACCAAAGTTTGGGTGGCTTAAACAACTGAAATTTATTTTCTCACAGTTGTAGAGGCTGGAAAGTTCAAGGTCAAGGTCTAGGACAGTTTGTTTCCTGGCAAAGGCTCCCTTCCTGGCTTGCAGACAGCCACCATCTCACTATGTCCTCATATGGCTTCTCTCTCTCTCTCTTTTTTTATAAAGCCACACCCTATCAGATTAGGATCTGATATGATTTGAGTCTGTGCCCCACCCAAATCTCATGTTTAACTGTAATCCCCAGTCTTGGAGGTGGGGCCTGGTTGGGAGGTGATTGGATCATACAGATGGCTTCTTCATCAATGGTTTAGCACGATCCCTTTGGTGCTGTCCTCATGATAGTGAGTTCTTGCGAGATTTGGTTGTTTAAAAGTGTGTAGCACCTCCCACCTTGCTCTCTCTGCCTCCTGCTCCTGTCATGTGAGACATCTTGGTCCCCCTTTGCCTTCTACCATGATTGGAAGCTTCCTAAGGCCTCCCCAGAAGCAGAAGCCACTGTGCTTCTTATCCAGCCTGCAAAACTGTGAGCCAATCTTTTTTTAAACCTCTTTTCTTTATAAATTACCCAGTCTCTGGTATTCCTTTATATCAATGTGAGAATGGACTAATACAGGGCCCAACCTTCTCACCTCATTCAACCTTAATTACCACCTAAAGACTCTATCTCTAGACACAGTCACTTTTGAGATGTGGGGATCCAACATATGAACTGGGGGGACTGGCGTGGGGGAGCAATTCAGTTCATAGCAGGATGGGAGAATTTTTTTCTTCTTTTCAGCACAGAAGTTAAGAGTGGGTTCTCTGAGCCAGATTGCCTGGGTTTGAATTCTTCTGCTATTTAGTCTCTAAATGACTTTGAGCAAGTTACTTAACCTCTGCTTCAGTTTCCCTACTGCAAAGATCCTCAAGCATCTGTGTACATCAGAATCAACCAAAGGGCGTATTAAAGCAGGTAACTATAGCACACCCAAAGAGCTTCTGAGTCAATAGGTCTGAGGTGGGAACTAAGAATTTGCATTTCTTTTTCTTTTCTTTTTTTTTTTTTTTTTGAGATGTAGTTTCATTCTTGTTGCCCAGACTGGGATGCAATGGCGTGATCTCAGCTCACTGCAACCTCTGCCTCCTGGGTTCAAGCGATTCTCCTGCCTCAGCCTCCCGAGTAGCTGGGATTACAGGCATGCACCACCACATTTGGCAAATTTTTGTATTTTTAGTAGAGATGGGGTTTCACCATGTTGGCCAGGCTGGTCTCAAACTTCTGACCTCAGGTGATCCACTCACTTTGGCCTCCCAAAGTGCTGGGATTACAAGCGTGATCCCAGGTGAGCCACCATACCTGGCCTAGAATCACCTTTTAAGCCACATGGATGGCTGGACCCCTCCTTAAACCAATCAGTGCAGAATCTCTGGAACTAGGGTCTGAGCACTGGTAAGCATCTAAGGTTCATTAGGTGATTCTAAGGTATATCCGGGTTGAACCAACTGAGCTAGGAAAATGCAATCCATTAAAATGCACATTTCATTCAACATTATCAGTCATTGTCCTGACCATGAATTTGTTTATCTTATCCTACTATAAATTGCCAGCTTTGAGCAGTTTTGAAAAGGGGTAAATAGAGAAATTAGCATGTGTAGAGCACTTTACAGTTTTCAAAGCACTTTCATATTCAGTGTGTCATCAAAATCTTAAAATAACCCAGGGAGGAAGGTATCATTATTCTTTACAAGTGCTTTGAGGCAACAGCCCAGAGAGGGGAGTACACCAAACCCTTTTAAAAGAAACAACAAATCAGCAAAATGCCATCTGCCAGGTTTTTTCGCTCTTGGCCTGTCTGTTATCAACAATGCTACCTACAGGGCATTTTTGCCATTCATCCATGACTTGGGTCCCACACGTTTTTCTCCACTTGGCTTTTGGTGTGTTTTGTTCTCCGGCTGCTCAATGATGTCTGCTTTGCCCCTTGACATTCCAAGATTGGCTTGGCTCTCTGTTAGCTGCTTTTCAGGGACTGATTCCCTCCCCACTTGCCAGCGCTGGTGTTGGTTTGACTTTGCTTGAGCCAGAGGAGTTAAATAACTTGCCGAAAGCCACAAAATCAGTGAGTGGCAGTTGAAGATTCAAACTCAGTTGAAGTAAGACACAGCGTAGGAGGACTCAGTGCTTTGAGGTTGAGAGTGGTCACAGAAGAGGGAGAGAAATGCTGAAAGGAAAGGCAGGGTGCTGGACTCGTACTTTGTCCTTAGTGTGTCTGCCTCAGGCTGCTCCTGAGTATGTGAGCATAAGATTAGGCTATAAAATAGTAACAATCTTTGCAAAATATGCTGGAACTGAAACATCCAAAAGGAGAATTTTGCTTATCACAAAAGTGCCTTAGGTACACTGTTTTATTCCAGGGATATGGCAATGGCCCAATAATATTTTTGGAAGTGCCTCCAAAACCTCAAGCACATTCTTGTAAATATAATTAATGATGGCAAATATTTGTCCTTTGAGAGAATAATTTATATTTAGATGAAAAGTCATTTAGAACCAAATACAATGAATAAGAAAGAGGACAGTGAAGAAGAGTAGGCTTTGTTTAGAAAAACTCTGGGCTGTGAGATTTCTAAGGGTGGTGAGCAGGTCATTTTTAAAATGTTATACCCACAGGTTCTGCCATCTTGTTTGCCATACAATAGATGATCGAGAGGTATTTGGTGAAACAATGAGAAAATTAATGAATGAGTAGAAGTTATTTTGTTATGAGGCCCGGAAGGTGATATCTTAACAAGAAAATCCAAAAATGTTCCAACCAGTAGAATATCACTAGAGAGAGTGCAGAGCCTCTTAAGGGGACCAGAGACTACTGGGTCATGCAGGTCCTGATGAGTATGCTTCACACTCCTGTGCACACCCACACACACACAGCCTCGTCACTTAAGAGTCCTACATTTTCTATCCATATGCAAATATGTATGAGACACCCATAAATGTATGGAAAGACAGTTAAATCTTCTTAGTCATGGGAAGCTGTTCAGGAGAGAGGGAAAAATGAAGGCTTATTAAAATCAAAAGGGGATAGAAGGAGATTTGATACACTAAATGGTTAGACACAAGGTTTTGCCTGCAAATTAAGAATGCATCTCATTCCCATTCCTGATACCAGGCAAATGAACATTTCTCATCTTTGTGATCCTGTCCATTTAAAACATGGATGTCCTTTTCAGGCAGAGTCCAAGATATAGCACAGTGTCCTTGTCTGAACCCAGGTTCTCAGAAACATTTACTTGGCAGAAAGAACTCCATTATCTATCCTCCTTGGATGGTGGATAACAAACAATGGCAAAGTGAAATATCCTGTTCATAGAAGGAACCAGGACTAAGATCATGTCATATAAAAAGATTTTTAAGGTGTTGGGAGGAATAGAAAATTTGTTTTCCTACAAGTTGCTTTAAAAATGTTATTGAGAAAAACAGAAAACAAAAAGCCTCCCATAGTCTCTCCTATTGAATAATGATGGGAGAAGAATTTCACTGTTATTCCTTTCTACATGATACAAACAATAAGAAATACAGCCAAACATTTCATAGACATATTAACGTCTTTCTATGTCAGTGTCTGTCTAGGGCTAACACCAGCATTTCCATTGCAACAATAGTATGTAAAAGTTCAGGGCCATGGATTAGAAAGAATGGGAACTGGGTTCCAATTGCTACTTGCCAATTTTCTCAATAACTATTTCAGTGACCTTGAGCCATTCACCCTCCTAAACAAGTTATTCCCCTGAACTTTTATTCCCTCCTGAATAAAATGAGAAGATTGAAACAGATCATAGCTGGGTCTCCTCCCAACACAAACAGCCTTTTTAAACACAGTTTCACCATGTGATGGGAGAGATAAGCACAGAACCATATGATTCTATAAATGCCCCAACAATGTCTGCTGTAAAGACCTCAGCCTTTAGTGAGGGCACGTGCTGGACGTGGCAGTGCTTCCTCTGTTAAATTCTACCTGAGGAATGCTTTAGTGGCATGGCTCAAGTTCAGGAAAGGGCATTCTTTTCTTTCCTTCTCCATGCTAAGAGAGACAGATAAAAATTTTGTTATATCACTCAACAAGGGGGAAACTAAAAATTTTGTGCAATTATATGGTTCCTGAAGGTTCCTCCAATTGAATTACCACAGGTGCCTGTTGGGCATTCCTGGCCACATCCCCTATAATTCCATTAGTATTACCTCTTTAGATCCTATAAATGCCATTAACATAAGGCAGACATTTGCTTTCAATAAGATAACACTGATGATTTTTGTCTAATTGTCTCTAATCCTTCCCCCTCACAGCCTGAGAAATAGCTTGCAATTGCTCAAATGCAGGCATTTATTATTGCTGATCAAAACTGTTTGGAAACATGACAGTGCTATTGGGAGATTTGGATTCTTCCCTTCACCCATCACATGCTTGTAGCTTCTGACTGTAGGGTAGGTGAAATAAACGGTTTGTAATGAGATCTTCATCATTAACACAAATAGAAAGGGAGAAGAAAGAACCTGCCCCAGTTTTTACCACACTGCCTGTGGACACAAAACTGGATCCATAAGCAGTTTATGCTTCACAGTCCAGGTGGGTTTCCTCCTCTGAGGTTCCTCTACCCATCATGGGTAGTGGTTTGCTATTGTGAGGGTGTTATGTTCAATGTAACGGATTCACCATACGGTCCTTGTAGGCTGGCTCCTACTTCAGTAAAATTTTAGTTATTCTTGTGTTATTCAATCTTAGATAGCTCCTAAATCTAGTCTGTGTTTTAGTTATTTGAGATATTGGCTTCTCTACTTTATCTTTTCAACTACCTGACGGCGTATTCATTTCTGCATATTGGCAGAGCAGGATAATTTTGCCTTTGTTCATTGCTCTAATGAGATATTTGTAGAAAGGATTGGGTAAAACAAGTTTTAAATATTCTGAGAGTTACATTTCTTCATGTTCTCACTCACCACTATAAATAATCCAAAATTGAGCTTAAGGTCTAGCCATTGGTCACTGGTAGTAATAAAAGTTGAAACTCAGCTGTACCAGGGAGATGAGTGATGTTCTTAATAAGACTAGAGCTAGGATGGGCTCATTTTCTCCCACAAACCAATATGTATGCACAGATCCAGGCAGTAGTAAGGGAAAAAAAGTAAGTTAGACTGAGTTGGACACCACACAGCTTTCACAGCGGGTCTCCCTAATCTCACACCTGTATTTAGGTAAATAATTTCCTTCTTAGACTAATCCTTTGGTAATTAACCAGACCCATTCACCTATAGCAGAAGTGGGCATGCCCTGGTACACTGAAAAACCCGGGTATCTTGTCTCCACCACAAAAGGTCAATCCTCTCCATTTAAAGGAGATTCAAATCAGAACACTCTTAACTTTAGGAGATTGATGAAGATTCACCACCAAAGATGAGAAGTAACAAGAGGAAATTAGGTTTACAGAGACCCGTATTATGTCTGCTCATAGCAGAACAATTACTGGAATAACCGCTCCGCTGTGAAAATGAATCCCACACTTAAAGATATTTCCCATTATTTTCATTATTCCAACTGATTGATGCCACCTTTAAACCTATTTGAAAGAAATATGGTCTTTCATTGTATTCTTTTATTTTTAATGTGAGGTTAAATCAAGATATGCGTTAAAGAAAACACAAGAAGAAATACATGTTTTATATAACAAAGAAAATAGATCTTCTCTTTGTAAAGCAATTCATTGTAAATTTCTAGCTTAAAAATCTGTTGTTGGAGAACTGCACATTATTGGTGTTTCCAGTTTAGGTCCCTTCTGCACACATTCGAGGTGAAAGACACATGAATCAAATGAACCAGGTTTAGAAAGGGACTGCCAAGGCTGGGCACGGTGGCTCATGCTTGTAATCCCAGCACTTTGAGAGGCTGAGGCAGGTGGATCATGAGGTCAGGAGTTCGAGACCAGTGTGGCCAACATGGTGAAATCCTGTTTCTACTAAAGATACAAAAAATTAGCCAGGTGTGGTGGCACATGCCTATAATCCCAGCTACTCAGGAGGCTGAGGAAGGAGAATCACTTGATCATCCCAGGAGGCGGAGGTTGCAGTGGGCAGAGATCACGCCATTGCACTCCAGCCTGGGTGACAGAGTGAGACTCCATCTCAAAACAAAAAGAAAGGAAGGAAGGAAGGAAAGAAGGAAGGAAGGAAGGAAGGAAGGAAAGAAAGGAAGGGACTGCCAGGCCATTAAGTCCTATCTCCCCAAGGGCTCCTACAGTTTGTTCTCATCCTCATATTCTCCTGAGTTTTATTCAGTTTAGCTTGAGATATCTTAAGCAATGGTTTTCCCAGAGGAAGAGCACTGGATTACAGAGCTTGCCATTAGAAAGCACTCCCAAACCAAGACTTAGCTGTCCTTTGAAATTTAGCCTCAGAAATGTTCTATGCGCAAATCACCACTTATTCAGTTAGAACACAAGTTTCGATAGAGTTTTTTAGCATTGAGATCCTGGATTTGTAAACTAGTGCTCTGCGGTTGAAAAGCCAATAAAGACATTATACTTTCGACAATGCTCTCTGGAGAGTTGATGACACAGGCAGGGCCCTTTGCAATATAAATGTGCTGGAGTATTTCTCTTGACTATTGAGGGAAATATTGGACTTTATACCATTGGTTAAGGATGATGTAATAATAAGGACTACCATTTATAGACCAGGCAACTGTGCTGAGCCCTAAATTGTCTTATTAGTCCTCACCATAACCCTATGAGGAAAATATACAAAGAGCATCTACATTTTCTAAATGAAGAGGCTTAGACCTGTTAAAATGACTCACCCATGATCACACAACTAATGAAGCCCAGAACTGAAACCAGGCAATCTGACCCTGGAGTCTGCTGTCTTAACCATACCCAACTATGTATCCACTTTGCCTGAATCCAAGCAGATAGACTGGGGCCCAGTGCTCACTTCCTGTCCTGTGAAACTAAGGTCCATTAGTGAAGAACTATCAGCAGGGTCCAGTTTTCCTATAGCTTCTCCAAAGGGGGATCTAACTCCCCCTTTACTTACTCCCACCAGGGGAACAAGGAGAGGAGAGAACGGGAGACTGCCAACCTCAACAGATGGTACGTGGGCTGTTTTGGAGACGGGAAGAGGGAGATTTTTGCTGGCTGACAAAGAACAAGAGAAAGAGATTGCAGAGAAGTGTGACATAAGCAGAAAGAGCTAAACTTGAAATATATGAGGAAGAGAGAAAGATTGAGGGATAGGGACTGCTCTAGGGGACAGATGGGTAAATAGTCTTGAAAGGACATGTTTTAAATGTCACATAACTCCAGCCTAGTGAGGAAAAGTGAGTGAGGAGAGAGACAGGTTCAGAAACAAGAGGAGTGAGTTCCTCTCCATAGAGTTTTTGCAGCCTTTCAGCTGAAAACCAGGAGAGACCTATGGAGGGTTCCCCCAAATAAGGAGTCAGGGATTCATATTTACTTCTGAAGGCAACTTGCCCATCATTCTAGTCTAGAGTCAGCCTAGCAGAAAAGAAAAGATGAGGGTATTCTGAGGAAGCTTGAATTTTATCAGGCCCTGTCCATTGTTAACTGAGTTCCAGAAAGGAGGACAATGAGATGTAAGGGAATTTCTGTTCAGTTGAAACTTATAGATTCACCACCTGTTACCGAGCTCCATGGACTCTCCTCAGTCTTGGCTGAAAGCATGCTGATGGTGTGATCAGTGTCCCACATACTCCCCTTTCCTTTCTGCTTGCAAGCCAATTTTAAATTATTTATGCACATGACTTAACGTTAAGATGGTTTATTCATGAGGTTGCCTTAGGAGACAGGAGATAGACAACCTGCTTTAGTGAGAGTCTCTCTGGAGAGTGGCATCTGCACAATGTGTTACTCCATCAGGCTTTATGAGGACAAAACATCTCAATGTAGAGGCCTCTGTTTAATGATCAATGTTACCTAGTTCCCAAGTTGAGAAGTATTTATATTGACACAGTTGCTGGAGGTAAAAGATCAAAAGATGTCTTAGCTCCAGACAGGGTAAGTCTGTGTTAAGAAGAACAGATTAGTAACTCTGATTGTTTGGATCTATAACAAGTCTTAAGGTAAATGACCACCCCAGAAGTAATTTACCATTGTTGGCTATGGTTCTTTTCTGGAAGAGAGTGGTAGTGACCAAATGAATCTTTCTGTCACCTCTCTACAACATTCACTGTAGACAGGCGCTTGGCCAGAGGCAGGACTGTCCTGAACCTTATTCTGGGAGGTTTGGTCACTGAAGTTACCAAATGGACCTTGTTGACAAACAAGTCTCATCTATCAAGTGACTCAATGGCAGAAAATCTTACAGACTGCATCATAAGAAAATCCAAAGTACCTTTTTTTCAGCTTCCTTACTTACAGTTTTTGGTCATTAGGGTTTTCAGAATCAAGTCTAACTGGAACTATTGCTTTCAATTAAGATCATAGAATATATAATCATAAGTCTTAATTGCATTAAGATCTTTAAAATGTTTTATCATAGTTATGACTACATTAAAGACATTAAGTGTGTCTCTCCCTCATCTTCCTGTAGCCTGGCCTTCTTTACCTGTGCAAGAATCCTCTTGAGCTACCGATTTCTCTACTATTAGTGTGTACCTTGTATTTTTAACTTGAAAATATCCAGCTAATGAAACTTAGAAAATATGAGTGTTTTACAAGGTATGGGTGAATAGGGTGAGTTTTACTGTAAACCTATACACTGCAGTTTCTGCTTTTGTAAAAACAGCTCTCAGGAAAGACAGGTGTGGGTTTATTTTCTATAAACAATTACTGAGTTCTTAACCTATGCATAATACTGAGTAGGGAGCTCTGTGAATGAACAGAAATGTCAAGTGTAATACGTGCTCTCAGCTCTCAAGAAGCCTACTGTGAGAAGAAACACGTGTACCACAGAAGCTGAAGTAATGAAGAGTTAAATAGATATCAAAGAGTGTCATGGGGCAGTTACTAGAAAAAAATGTATTAATTTTCCACTCCATGGAAATTCTCCAGTTATCCACATGGCTCATCCTCCCACCTTCTTCTTCTAGTCTTTGCTTAAATGTCACCTCTTCCTTGAGGTCTACCCTGATCATTCCATTTAATCCTGCAACCCTTCTCCAGGGCTCCAGTCTTCTTTGCTATATTTTTTTCCATTGAACTTATTACCTTCTAACAACAAATACAACTCATTAATTATGGTGTTTTTTTGTTTGTTTGTTTATTTGTCTTCTGCAACCAAAACATAGGCTTCACAAGGGTAGGGGTTCTATTTTTTTGTCTGCTATATATATTGTCTGCTATATATGTCTACTAATAGTAATAATATTTCCCTAGCTCCTAGAAAATGCCTGGCACCTTGAAAGAGCTCAATAAATATTTGTTATTCTTGTTATATGAGCTTGAAATTAAACTAGATGGAATAAGTATGAAGCTGAGTAAGTTACAGTTCCTGCTGTAAGGAAGTCACAAAATGATGCTAACTAGAAAGATAATAATAACAGCAAGAATGATAGTTGTTATTTATCAAGCAATTATGAGCCAGTCACTGTGCATAGCTTGTTTCACTATTTCATCTAATTTTCACAGTAATATTTTGAGATATATGTTACCTCTATTGATAAGAAAATAGAAGCTCAGAAAATTTAAATCTCTGGCCCTAGGTAACACAGCAAGAGAACAGTTGTGCTGGAATTTTAGATCAAGACTCTGTCACTCCAGAATCCATGGATTATTTTTTAACCTTTTAAATTACAGAACATTTCCAAACACATACAAAAATAGAAAAAAAATCATATGGTTAACTCCTCTATCCCTATCCTATCACTTAGCTTCAAACAACAAATGACAAATCCATGGCCTACCTGGCTTTGAGAGCTCATAGTCCTAACTACTTGCCATATAATTAAATAAGTGGAATAGAACATTCATTGTTTAAGAGCAGAACAAGAGTGGAAGTCAACACACATGAGTGGTTGAGAGGCCTTCATGAGGTCTGCTTTGGCTAAACTCCACCTTCTCCTCCTCCTTGCAAGTTGATCCTCTAGGTTTCATAAGAAGCCCCAGAAGCGGCAAGGCTCTGTCCTCACTCCATGCCTGACCTTGTGCACAGGATGTGTGAGGTCTGATTCAAAAGAAAATGGCATAAGAAGGACCCATTTTGGCAAGTGAATGTGCTTAGTTTGGGAAGAAAAAAAACTTGTGCTCTTCTTCATCATTTCCAAAGGGTCTGGGTCTGGAGGAACGAGTTCATAAAGTAGCCAAGGATGAAGACCAAGGACCAAGACCAGAGAGTTCAATCTGGGCTTCTGGGACTGGTGACTGATGATAGGCCAGCCAGCCTGGATGCGCCATAAGCATTTTCTGTTAGGTGTGGCGGGGTGAGGGTTAGGGGGGCACAACACACTAGGGCAGGAAACAGTTGACTTAGAAAAGCCACAAAATTTGGGGTAGAAGGGGAAAAGGCACTGGGAAAACTGATTTTCCTAAGATCTTGATAGGCTTTGAAACGGTTCTTTCTAAGCATCCATCACTGGAGAGCCAGACCTCAGTTTTCCTTCCTGCCACTTCCCATCCTCATACCTTTTCTAACTGGTTGAGAGGAAGAATTGGCAGTTTGGGTCAGATGGATCTGACTTAGGTTTGGACTCTGCCTCTCCCACTTGTGTAACCTCAGGCCAAGAACAAACTTGCCTAAATCGCCATTAAAAGGGGCATATTGTTTAGTTCACATTTGTGGAGTGTCTAAAATGATGCCTGGAATGTGTTGGCTCTTTGAGAAATGCCCCTTTAGTGTGATGTGATACTTCTTAAGCATTTGTTAATGAAGAAGATGCGAAGTTCCCAGTGGAATACGCCTACAACTAGCATTATTCATATTTTTACAAAGGAGAAAATTAAAGTACCCAGGAATCCTGGTTGGATTATAAGGGCCACTGACCCACATCCCACATGCATTTTGGAAGAGATCCAGGATCTGGAAGCCAAGAGTTTTCTTCCTCAATTCCCTCTCACTTCCCAGGGTCCTAACTTTGACCTCCATTACCTCTATATAAACACCTATGAAGGCACAGACAAGGAGCGATCTCACCCTCAGGACCTAACAGCACCAAAGGCCAAACACTGCTCTTGTGGCAAACATTGGAATAAACCATATGTATATATATGGCTTACAACAATGTTTTAGGTTGGTGCAAAAGTAATTGCAGTTTTTGCCGTTACTTTCAATAGTAAAAAATCGCAATTACTTTTGCACTAACCTAATAGTTATCAATAGTCTATCCTCCCCCTTATTTTTTTCTGTATTATTAGGAAACTCGGGGCCGTAGAAGTGAAGCAACTTGCCAAAGGCCAAAATTGGAATTGGAATTGTGTCATCCATAGAGTTTGCCCCTTCAGGGATACCTCCTGTGCCCAGGAGCAGTGAGAGGGTTGAGAGTAGGGTGGAGTGACAAGGGCCAGCCTACTGTATTCCATATCAAGTTGTCAGCAGGATGGCCAGATCTTCAACCCAATTTGGGATTTGGTAGGCACAGGATTCTGCACCTAATTGCTATCCATGAATCATCCTTGTCAGGTTGTTTTGCTAAGCATATTTTGTGTTTAAGTACAGCAAAATCTTTCAGAGGTTCAGGCAGTCATTATAATAAATTATCTGATGAATAAAGGGCAATGATCACAGGCCCTCATGTATAAAGAAGTATCCTGCGGCATTGAGACAGCATAGCTCCGGAACAGGTTATGTCTATTGGGAGCTCGCTCCTCACTGGCAGTAATTTCCAGAACACTGCTACTAGAGGAGAGGCTGTCTGATAGAGCTGTGAACAGGGTAGGCTCTCAAGGCACACTGCTTGGGTTCAAATTCCACTCTATCACTTCCTATGTTTGTGATCTTTAGGGAATTATAAGCCTTTCAGTGTCTCAGTCTCCTCTTCAGTAAAATGGGAATAATACAACTGTCTGACTCATAGGATTGTTCTGAGAATTAAATAAGTTAATACATATTAAAAACATAGACTAGTGCCTGATCAATATTAAATGCTCAATAAAGAATGATTATGTTTGTTTATAAATACTTCTTCAGGCTGTAAGATATTCCACATGGTTAGTGATTCTCCCCCAACTCTGCATGCACTTTGTTCATTCTCTCCTCTGGAAATTTAATAGGGATAATATGGCTGGGCTGCAATATCACCCTCCTCCTGTAGGTGGTTCCCTTTCCCTTATGGCAGTACTTTCCATAAAAAATTCATTAATATTTAATAGGTGTTTGGCAATAAGATCAAAAAAAGTTTCATGGTCAAGATATATTGGAAATACTTGGCTAAACAAAGATAAAACATGTTTCTTTATTGCAGACCTTTTCAGACCCCTCTAATGTGATAAGTGCGTTGTGAACCTCTGAGTGCCTATGAGGGGATGGGTGGCAAGGAGGGCACGTTCTCCAACTTTTCTAATCTCCGAACCTTTTTTTTGCAACATGACAACCATTACCCACTTAGGCGACATTAACATTCTACCAAACTGAGTATGGGTAACATTTCATTTGGATTGCCTTAAAATGATATTTCTCAAAGTGTGGCCTGTATATCATCTGTTTGTTAAAATTCAGTTTTCTGAATCTCACACAAGACCTACAGAATCAGATTCTATGGAGGAGGGGCTGGGGATTCTGCATTTTAATAAGCTCCCCAGGTGCACATTGCATTTTGAGAACCACTGCCTTAAAGGAAACACATCCCTAATTTTGCAATGTATACATTTGAAATCCTGAACACTATCCTTAACAGGAAAGATAGTTTTGTTAACTTTCTAGTAACCCATATCTTAATGAAAATGGGTGTGGTGGGGTAGATGATGAGGTATTGGGGTTTTTGTTGTTTTATTTTTAACTGCATAAACATAAATGTCATCCCTGTGCTCAGTATTGAGCCAGGGAGCTGGGGGAAAAAATGGTTAAAGAAAAAAAAAAAAGACTCAGGCTCTACCTTCAAAATGTTTACAGTTTATAATTAAAAAGGGAAGCAGACAGTACTTGGCCTCTTTGCATCATTGTAGAACCTAGGCTGCAGTCATCTTAGAAGTCAAGTTCACATGAGAGATAGATGGCTCATTCTAGGAATCAGAGTAGGGAGAGAAAGAATTTATCTTCTAGATGGCTCAGTCATGAATGAGCCATCAAGATATTGGTTTTGTTTGTTTGTTGCTATCCTGAGAGTTGGGGTGGGGCTGGGGAGAACCATGTAGTAGAGGACTGCATACACAAAAAAATCAGATGAAGCAAAGGATGAGGGTGAAGAGTAAGCGGGGAGAGGAGACCTAATAACTGGATGAATTATGGGGAAAAAACCCTGCTGACTCTGTTCAGTTTAAGGTGAGAAATAACAGGATTAGAATGTCAAATTGCTGAGTCCTACAAACCTAACCATAAACCTCCTCTAAGCTGTTCAGCTTTTTTTTCTCCGTAGTCACTAATTAAATCATGCCTTGAAAGAAATAAAGTAAAATAAAGTAAAAGCCAAATGCTTTTTTGAGTCGAGTAGATTACATACCAATGGCCTATAAGGAGCTGGGTATCTGGTTGATGTGTAGGGGGAACTGAAAGTGGAAGGAAACAAAGAAAATAGAGCACTTGTCTCTTCCTTAAAAAAAGGTTTCATAATTATTTCTCATTGAATGTGCCATCTTTGTAGCACCTTACTTTCATATGCAGTCTCTTTTCCCTAACTAGCAGTAATCGAAAATATGTGGGATTCCCTTTTCAGTGTGATTTATGTAGAACTGTAAACCAGAGGAACCCAAAGCACATTATAAACAGTATTTGAAGTTCAAAAATTATTCATGTCTCCAAAAGGAAGAATGACCAGGGAAAGTTTAACATGATGGCTCACCAGTTCAGTATCCTTTGCACCATCCACGCCTTTTATCCAGAAAATATCTTCATAAACTGTTTGCTTTCTTGAACATAAGCTTGCTACATTGGTACATTCCCAAGTTTCTTCTCACTGATTTAATGAAAACACAGTGTCTGTGTCCTAAGCTTAGTATCTCTGTGATCAAATATCTGATTCCATCACCTGAGGCCATGATGAGTCCATTTTTTCCTGTCACTCTCCTCTCCTACATGGGGCAGATCTGCCCATCAAATAAGAATTTAACCAACTAAAGCCCTAACAAAGATATTGCTGGTCCTGTGTTCTTCTGTTGTTTGCCTGAGCAAAATCCATCATTACTCTATATGCATATGGCATGTGTCAACTGTTTTAAAATTAGCCAATTTTCCTAAGCATACAAATGGATTTTTGTCATATCACATGAACCATATATCACAAAAACAAACCAGTTTTTGTTGTGGCTTTTTTTTTTCTTTCCAAAATACATTAAGTCTTTTAAAGTCACTGCCAAATCCATTTTGCTCACTGCATTTGTGAGATACATTTAAAGAAAACAAGCAGAAAAATAATCAATCAATCAAAAAAAGCTCATACACTGCCATCACCTGGAAAGAAATCTAGTTCATTACCAAACCAACCACACCTAGAAGGCTGGATTGCTTCACCCTGCTTTTAAATAATAAATAAATACAGCATTTACATGCTGCCCTGCACTGAGAGTTTGAGACAGGGCGAAAATTAAAACAAAAACAAAAAAACACTAAGTTTAATAAAAAGAACTGTCATTTATGGAGAACTCTATATATCAGACTTGATGAGTGCTAATTCTGCATTATTTCATTTCATACTCTAACCCTGTGAAGTGAGTTGTACCACATCCATTTCACAGATGTGCACCCTGAAGCTAATGTAGTAAAGTAATTTGGCAAGATCAAATACATGGTACATAGCAGAGCCTGCTAAAGACTTGACCCCAAGTTCACCATGCCTGAGTATCTTCTCTCAATGACTATGTTGTCACATGTGTGAGCAAAAAAAACCATCGAAACTTCTAAAGACACGGTATTGAGGCACCTGGTTTCTTCTCTTCATTAAGGCTGTACTGGCGCGTTCTGTAAGGGTTGTAGATCAGAGCAGCCCTCTTTGGGAAATTCTGCTTGAGCCTCTGCATAAAGCCTCCAAACATTGCTAAGCTCAGGAGTGATGCAGCGTATATAAACAATCTAAAGAATCGGCAGCTGTCTGTATCGTTCGTTTTGAAGGGCCTACCATTCCTCTCAAAAAGGAAAAGCACCATGTCTCACTTGGGTTAAAATCTGTAAATTTCTCTTTTGAAATGCTCCAGTGTTAATTGGGAGGGCAGCACATTAAATCATTATTAGTCATTAATACCTTAACACAAATTAGTTGATCAGGTTACTGAGAGGTGTGAAGGGCCCTGGGGGAAGGATATTATCTTGATGGAGGTGGTGGGGAGTTGCCAAGGAGGGCAGTCTCTGGGTTGCTGTAGGGTCTGAGTGAGGCGCCGGCGGGTAGCTAAGGGAGGATGGGAGGGGTGGGGCAGGGAGGGAGGGACGGGACCAGGGCTAATCAGCTTAGTTCCAGACAGGATTGCTTCTGCAAATGTAACTGTCCCTCCCCACTCCTTTTCCGCACACGCGCACACACACACGGGTCCCCTGCTGTCCCTTTCGAGCTTGCGGGAGTGTACTTACAGGTAAGGGTTTTAGGAAAGGTACCGGTCACTCCTCGGCAACCTCCGGGGCAAGAATCTCGCCTGCGCCTCCGCTGCCAGGGGCTTGTAACACAGCTTTTCGCCTCTAGGGGTCTCTAGTGCCCCGAGGCTTCTGGAGGAGGCTGCCCTTGCTCCGCCGTCCCTCGCGGCTCAAATCCCAAAGGTTGGAGATTTCAGAAAGAAGAGGCGCGTGCAGGGCGCCTCCCAAGACCCCGCCACCCGCCGGCACACCAGTCAGCCACCTGCCCCTGCTCCTGCCTAACGACGTATTGATGATAAATGGCTGAACACCGAGTAAGGGGGAGGCAGACGTTAGCTGCCCCCACAGTCCTCCCTGAGTGCTTAGGTATTTCTATGTCTCAAGGGGATTTCAAGGGCTTCCCTCTGCATCCCCACCTCACACTTCCAGTAAACCCAGTCCCCGGAGCTGCCAGACTACAGCCCAGCAGGAGTCTCCGCGCTCTCAGCCCGGCAGCCTCGTGGTGGGGATGGGGCATGAAGCCGAGTGAGCGACAGGGCAGGCCCCAGTCACCAGCTCCCGGCTGCAGCTGGGCCTGAAGCTCTGCCCTCCCTGGGCTGGGGCTCCCCGCGAGGGAGGACCGCTGCCTTCGTTCTGGGAGACCTGGGTGCCCTAATGAAAACAGAAGAAAAAGAAAATCACAACTGAGGAGTACTTGGAAAAAGTACAAAACTTTGAGCGAGGCACCATTCCTCCCAATCCACTGTTGAAGAGGCTGCAGGAGTTGATGGCAGAATTCTGGCTTTCTAATTCATTCTGCAACGCGGGTTTGAATCCCAACCCCACTACTCACCAGGTGTGAGATCTTGGGTAATTGACTTAACCTCTCTGTACCAATTTTATTTTTTCATCTTCAAAACGAGAATAATAGTATCTACTTCATAGAGAGTTGTTAGACTTGAAAGAGATCTTACAGTGCATACTCTCAGCATCCAGTACAGTGCCTGGCACACAGCAGGTGCTTATTCATAGACATTGAACTCCTTGCATTTTCAATTACTGAGAACAAGGGAGAACAACAGTGATTGGTCCTAGTCTCACAGAACTTCGCAGATGTTTCTGGGTTAGTGAAAGTCTTATATTTTAAAATCAGTTTTAATATATTATCTGTGATTTTAAATGAATCACAAGTTTTGCTTTTCAAAGGACTTCTGCAGCGGTTTTCAATGTGTTTTGAATACCTTTAGGTTCCAAGGAGTTGCCCTGGCAAACACCTGTGGATGAGGAAAGAGAAGAAACAGGTGGCAGAGCTCCAGACCCCCTAGGCCTGCTCCAACCAGAGAGCTGCCCTTTTATCTGCTTTATATATTGGACTTCTAGGTAAGGGTTTATTGATTAAAGTCTTCCACTGCTTTTTTGAGAGATGAAAACCACTGTGAATGTGTCCTTGTATAATTCAGGGAAACCTTTTCCTTCAAGCTTAAGGATGCTCAACTCTGCTATTTGTCAATCATTGTCTTTAATCTTTACAGTTTTTGCGCAACGTAAGGTGTAATATCCATTTTGCTAGGTGGGGATACTGAGGCTGGTACAGGTCACACATAGCTGAGGTCACACAGTGGGTAAGTGACCATGACCAGATTGATGCCCAGGTTTGTTTCACCCAAAAGTCACCCACCCCATTGACCCTCAGAGCCACCCAGGGTAGAAGGCAGAGGGCATGGTGCAGGGGCAAAAGCCCAGAGTCTGAATGTTGGTTGCTCCTCTATCCTTTGCCTTCCTCAGTTTCCATATGCAAAACAGAAATGACACTTACTTCATAAGGTTGTAATAAAAATTAAATGAGATAATATAAGTAAAAATGAACCTAGTACAATTTTTATCATAAAATAGGCATTGGGAGTATATTAAATATGTATGAACTTGTCCCACCCATTTCATCTGCTCACCAAATAATTTCTTTAACCTTTTATTATAAGAGATATTCATTCAGAAGGTATAGATGCATGCTTGTGTATATACGGGGTGTGCGTGTATGTGAATACATAAGTATGTATGTGTGTATAGATGTGTGTGTGTAGATATAAAATTGTAGAGCAAACCTGCCCTCAGGTCAAGAAACAGAACACTGCCAGCATCTCAGAATCAACCCCCTCCACACACCCTTCCTTGATCAAATTCCTATTTCTCCCTCCAGTTCAATTCACTTCCCATCTTGTTAAAAAATAATTGTCTTTTCCCCTTTTACTCATGCCTCTGGGTTGTCCCCAGCCCTTTTGCTCTGCCTCTGTCTGTCACTTTGCTAAGGTTCTGAGTGACACGTTGTTCACAGGAGAGAAGTGAAATAAAGTGGTTCAGCAAAACAGGTGTATGTGTGTGAGAGAGTGTGTGTGTACCATGCTTCCCACCCTTGTAGGATGCCCCATACTGGACACCTTCTGAGATATGTCTTAACCCAAAAGAACAGGAGGGACAAGCAGATTTATAGGGGACAGGTTTGGGAACATTTGGGCTATTTGCTGTACCCCAAGACCATCCAGGCTTGAGTGTGGTACCTCCAGCAGTGAGAGGTAAACATCACAGCAGCTAGTGTCTTGGTTACATAGAAGAAACAATTTTTCTCCTCTTTAGATTCCCAGATCCAACTCTAGAATTTCTCCTTTTCTCAATTGACAAATTACACCTCAATTTGAATGTTACTTTCTCTAAGAGACTTTCCCTGACCAATGCCTCAGTCACTCTCTCTGACAATACTCTATTTTATCTTCTTCATTATCAGCACTTGAAATTATTTATTTGTTTATATTGTTATTTTTCTGGATACCATAGTAATAAAGAATGTGGACTCGGGGTCTAAAGTTGATTAGAATGCCAGCTCCCCTAGTTACTAGCTGTGTGGCCTTGGGCAAGTTACTTAACCTCTCTGGGCTTTCAACTCATCATCTATAAAATAACAAACCTACTTACCTTACAGGATCAAATGAGTTTATTTGTGTAAAACTTTAGTACGGTGTCTGCCTGACACTTAAGTACTATTAAAGTGTTAGCTATTATCGGCAATGTCCATAATAACCATGATTATCATGACTATAATCATATCTTCTGTCTAGAATGGACGCAACTTGAGGGCAGATCTTTTATCTGTGTTGCTGTTTGCTGAATCCTCAATGCCCAGGAATATGACCCAGCACTACACACTCTTAATAATATACTCAATAAATATTTTCAGAGAAGTATGTCTTAGAGTCTCGATCCCAGCCCTGCTGCTTGGTGCAGGAGATGGCCATATCAACAAGTCAGAATGGTGTGGTGAGTACAGAGCAAAAACAGAATTTGAACAAGATGTGTAGGAGTCTAGAGGGGGAGGCAATTAATTCTGTCCCAGAGTCTCAGAGAAGACTTCACAGAGGGATACTATTTACAGAGTCTTGAAGCTCAGTAACCCTTCAAGAAGCAGAGAATAGGACAGGGGAAGATTCTGCATGAAAACAATTCAAGACCTCTAAGGTTCCAGAGTGCTGAGGGAGTTGCCTGGTGTTTGAAGTGGCTGCTGTGAGAAGCAGGATGTAGGAAAGATGCACAGAGAGGTTATTGGACCACCTCATGAAGGAGCTCCTGTTTGTTATGCTAAGCAACTTGTTATTCTGACAGTAGTGGGGAGTCGCTGGAGAATTACAGTAAGAGGAAAAGCATGGTCAAATTTACCGTTTTGAAAGATCCTCCTGGCTGCAGGGAAGAGACTGGACTGGCTAGCCTTCAAGGGAAGAGATACAGAGATCAAGTCCTGGGAAGATGCTGGAGAGAAGGATGAGAGCCTGGCATCAGAGAGTGGCAGGAGGGGTGAGGAGGAGAGGATGGCTTTGAGAAATCATTATGCTGTTGACCCTGTCAAGCCTAGAGGATTCATTGCATGTAGGGGCAGTGTGAGAGAAAGCAGAGCCCAGGACAATTTACATTTCTTCATTATCCCTCTGGAAGTCAGGTGGATTTTGGTACCTTTAACCAAAGCAGGAATTTGGGGAAAGGAATAGTTTGGGATGTGAACTGGTGCATACTGAGTTTAGCTTTGAATTTTAATCTTGGTAATGTCAAAGTGAAGGCCTTTAGTAAGAAAGAGTGTTAACATTTGTTGAGTATCTACAATGTACCTGAAACTATGTTTGGCACCTTACCTATTTTATCTTACTTAACATTTAGAATAACCCATTGAGAGATCTAGCATTATTATTTTTTACTTTTATAGATGATAAAACTGAAAATAAAAGAGGTAATAATCCCTCTTTTATGTGGTTAACGTGTACGAACAGTCAGTAGAGTAGTTTGATTAAGCAAGATTGAATGAAGTAAATAGAGAAGGATTAGAAAATACAGTAACAAAGGTAACTTGGGGCAGGTTATGAAAAACTTTGAATGAGAATCAAGTGAGAAAAAGCTTGTGAAAACCTTTTGTGAACTATAGAATGATAAGCAAATATGAGTTCAAGTTGTGGCCAAACTTATTGCAGTGAATGACAATAATGACAATGAATGAGTTATAATATTCAAATCTGTAATTTTTAAAAATTCAATTATTGTGTCTTCTTCCCATTCTTCTTCTTGGTCCACAAATTTTGTTCTTGTTGTTGTTTTGTTTGGTTTAGAAAGAGTCTTGCTCTGTTGCTCAGGCAGGAGTGCAGTGGCGCAATCTCAGCTCACTGCAACCTCTACCTCCTGAGTTCAAGTAATTCTCCTGCCTCAGTCTCCCAAGCGGCTGGAATTACAGACTTGCACCACCACACCCAGCTAATTATTTCACAAAATAATCTTTAATACATGGCCGTGCCTTTCTTTCTCCCCACCACACTATCAACATATCTGATATGAAAACAAAAAGCTCTCACAAGGAATGATCATAACGTGGTAGAGATGAGAAGAAAGGAGGGAATTTGAAAGACAGACATACCCAGCTGATCCCACTATTGTGTCCTCACACTTTGGAGTAAGACCCTAAAGATTAGTTACTTGGCTATTTCTACTGTCATTCAAAAACTCGAAAATATTAAGATAAAATTACCAAGCCACCCACCGGTTCATTCTTTGTATGTGAGCTGAGAGCTGCAATGCTTCCCAAAGGCTTTGGGTGGGCTTAATTACAGTTAACAAGGTCCATCTTCAAATAAATATAGGTTGGTCTATGCTATTTGTGCCCTTCTTGACTTGAAATTTTAGAAATACATGCCTTAAGGCTCGCTCTGGGCTGCTCCTGACCCCTCCCTCCATGTTCTTTCTCTTTTTAATGTCTCTAACTCCTCCTATTTCATGCCTCTGCGCCTTTTCCCCATTAACCTGTCACTACTTTGCAAGGCCTTTGCTAACACTATCCAATAATAATAATAATAATAATAATAATAATAATAATGCCAGCCACTTACATAATTTTAACTTTTCTAGTAGCCACATTAAAAAGTAAAAAAGAAATGGGTAAAACTAATGTTAATATATTTGATTTAACTCAATATATTCAGAATATTATCTTTTTAACATGTAATGAAGATTAAAAATATTGATGAGATATTTTACATTGCTTTTCTTTTCAAATCAAGTATTCCAAACCCAATGCCTATTTTATATTTACAGCATACATTTCAAGTGCTCAAGACCCACATGTTGCCAATATGCTATCATATTGGCAAGTGCCTAGAGCTTAGTCCTGTAAAGTACCAAATTGTCTTCTCCCTTTGCCCAATCCAGAATTCCAGAAATGTTTGCATTTCATGTGAGCCTCAGTAAGAGGAATAATGGGACTGGCTGTTGATGATTCCATGCTGTGTTAATGCTACTCAACTTTACTTCTCTCTCCATGACAGAGTGACAATTTAAAGAGGGGCTGACCTGCATCCTAATTGGTCAGACGAGACTGGTTTACCGTAGCCCCCAGTTTGAAGCATAATTCAGCTGTCTGTCTCTTCCTTTCTAGATAGAAGAGACTTTAATTCACAACTCTTAACCACATGCCCTTGGGCCCGGATCTCTACTCAGCCCCCAAATATAGCAGTGGATGCTTCTGAATAGTAAAGAGAAAAGGCATCATGCCCACAGTCCAGCTGCACAGTCATTTAACACAGGAAACAAGGGTGACAGCAAGGTTCAGGGAAGGATTTTCAAGGGAAAGTAATGTCCTTTGAGACCTGTTCCCTGAATAAACTCCTAGGGCTAAGCAACCAAACAGACTGGGTTCTTGGGAGTTTTACTTTTGACCTGGGAGCAATTATGGAGTGACTTTAGGTAATCCTTTCCACTTTCATGCTCAGTGGGAACTTCTTCTATATTGGAATGGGGCCACCCAAGCCATCGGTGACCTGCAGCCTGAAAAACGTCCCAAACCTTGTGAAGACCAATGACCAGCGTGATTGTGTTACCAGTCCTCTCGCAGGCCCTGTGCTTTGCCTTGACCTTTCCTCTGGGAGAGATGCCCACTGTGGGAGCAAATGTGTGTGGCTGGCTGGTCACAGCTCTCTCCTGGTGGGCCCTTCCTTGGCATTGCCCAGGCTGGCCGGCTGCCTTTCCCCGTCCTGCCCAGCTGAGCAAGCACAGTACCCTGTGGTACAGCTTCAGGCAACACTGCATCCCACCCCTCCCTGCTTTTCCGTGGTCTCCTCCTTAGTGACTGCTACAGCGTATGTTTTATTAAAAGGGAGAGAGAAGGGGAGACAAGAGGTTATGTGCATGGGCATGCTCAAGAATCTTAAGATTGAAAATCTCCTCTCAGTGATAAATGCCTAAGGGGTTTGGCATTTTGCCAGCTCTAAGAAAACCCCAGGAGGAACATTTGGGTGGAGAAATAGGAAATGGAGGAAAATCAAGGCTCTCTCTTAGGAGATTCTGATTCTAAAATATGAGAATTTTGTGTGTGTGTTCTCTTAAAATTTGCTTGCTTGTCCACAATATCCTCATTCAGGTTTTTTGATATGATATTGATAAGCTCTCTGAGGTTGAGCAATACTTTTCCCACAATATATAGATTAGACTTGAGGATGGGTGGAAGGCCAGGCAATTTTCAACGTCTAATTAGATGCCCAGCATTCCAGAGCACCCTGCCTAGGTTCTAGGGCAACTTCCTGTAGACCAATATATGTTTAAAATAATTTTAACCATCACGCCTGTAATCCCAGCACTTTGGGAGTCCAAGGTGGGCAGATCATGAGGTCAGGAGATCGAGATCAGCCTGGCTAACACGGTGAAACCTCGTCTCTGCTAAAAATACAAAAAATCAGCTGGGCATGGTGGTGGGCGCCTGTAGTCCCAGCCACTCGGGAGGCTGAGGCAGGAGAATGGCGTGAAGCTGAGAGGTGGAGCTTGTAGTGAGCCGAGATCGCGCCACTGTACTCCAGCCTGGGTGACAGAACGAGACTCCATCTCAAATAATAATAATAATAATAATAATAATAATTTAACCAGGTGTATAGTATTTTCAGAATGCAAGAAAAGAGGTGGCCCAAGGAATCAAGCAAGCCTCGAAGTTTCCAACCTTCCCAACAGTGCTGCAGTTATTATTTCTGTCAGTTAGAACCCTTTCCCTCATTCTTTCTATCCAAACAAATCCCACCCCATCCTTCATGGCTCAACTCAAATTCTCCTTCCTTTGAATACTGATAGTTCTCACTATCTGTACATATCAATCACAGATGAACTAGTTCGGCCTTGTGAATTCTCTGGTACTGAATTGCTGTTTAGAACCTACGTTGTCATTTCCCTTTTGTCAGATGTGAGCCTAGTTTCCTAACTAGACTGCAAGATCACTGAAGGCAAGGGCAAAGGCCTATAAGACTTTTATTCTTCACGGCTTTTAAGTTAGTCCCAGAGGAGAAACCCTGTGTCATTGTAAATCTCCATCCTTATAAAGTACAGAACAACTAATTCAGATTATAATTACTAAAATCAAACTATTCCTTAGAAGAAGCCCATGGAGTCTGGGGTTGGTTCAAGAGTGATGAGACTCGGATCCCATTCCATAGTGTCCCTTAAGTGCTGCGTGACCCTGCATAAAGCAGTTCCTCTTTCTGAGGTTCTCTGCCCTCTCTTTTCCAAGAAGGGGGTTGAAATCATTTTAGCTTTACTTCTTAGGGTAATCAAAGATAAAAATGAGACAATAAGCTGTGTGAGGATTAATTAAATGAGCTCTGTAAAGTGCTCTCAGCCCTTCGGAAGAAGATGCCATCATAAAATGTATGCAAGGTCTTATTATTTAAGAGAAAGAGTCGAATCGCCAAAAATACACTGCGCAGTGGGGAAAACAAAACACTAACCAGGAAACCTCAACTAAGCATCCCAGTCAGCAGAAAGTGCCCACGCAGATGTCTCAAGTCCCTCCAGATTACCTCTTGTTTGTGAGTTGGGGAGGGATTTCAGAGCAGTGCCTCAAAGGAGTGTATCATTTTTCTGCGATACTCCCCAGTGGCTAGCCTGTGTCTTGGGAAAGGGGATCAGGAGAAGGTGAGGACGCAGGGTTGTTCTTTGCCCTTTGGCCTTGCTCAGTAAACAACCTGTCAGGAGGCCAGAAAGGAGCACCTAGAAGATAACTTTGAGGGCCAAAAAGAGAAGATGCTCCCCATCTTTGAGACCAGCCCCATGCTGACAGAGCAGGAACCTTCCTCCTTCCCCAGCCGTTTTTTTCTCACCTCCTTTCTTGTGCCCACACTGCAGCACACATCACTCCATTCTAGGAGACAAAGCCAGCTCCATTTTTGGTGAAGAGGGGAAGTAAGAGTCAAGAATGCTTTGTCTTCTCCATGGCTGCAGCCCAGCTGTCAAACACTTTGGAGCCAGCTGACCTCCAGAAGGGGAGACTATGGTGTGACATTTGCTTCCTTTCTCTCAAACATTTCACAATATACATGCTCTGTGCCTTTTCAAATCATATCCTTCTCAAAAAAGCAAGGCATGCATCTTTTCCTAGAGTAGGCAGCAGCTCTGATATTGATAAGACAGGATCATTGTAGCAGCATTTCTTGGTCATGCCCTCAGTGCTGCAAAACAACTTATTCTGGGTGAAGGAGGACTCCAGGGGGTCATGCCTTAAACAAATAACATACACACAACTGTGTGAGTCAGGAGGGAAAGCACACAAACTCCAGCATCACTTTGCTGTTGTCTGATGTCATCAGACTGCCCCCCAGGGGATTTGGTAAAATACTTGAGTTGCTTGGTTAATACTGGCATTGCATGTATTTTAGCTAGCATGGTCAGAGAGAGTCACTTCAACATGCACATGTCTGGAGAAGGACAGAGGCAGAAATACTTGACTTACACTCTACCTTTTATCCCTCTGATTGGTCTATGCTGATATAACACTGTCCCTGCTGAATAAGGCCCAGATTACCCAACTATAAGCTTGGACTTTTATAATTGTTATCCTTCTAACAAAACATTTGTTTCTGCTCCTAGCACCCTGCTCCCAGGACTGCAAAGAGCACACACACAGTTCTTTACAGAGGGGTCTGTTCAATCACGTTACAGTGCATTCGCTTGAATATTAGTTAATATTTGGCTTAGGTCTATATACCCTGGATAAATATGTACCATGCAGAGGGACTGCCTGGCGAGGAGAAAAGTCCTCTGGGCTGGAAAAACAGCTCACAAGTTCATGTTCCTACTAGGCAGGAACACTCCAGGCATCCGTGGTTTGGGCAGGGTGCTGCACATGCTTGGTTCTTCTGTGGGCAGCCTGCTTCCTGCATACAGCTGTGAGCACAAGCACACATACACACACACCACAGGCAGCATTCGACAGTGTACCCAGATGATCACAGAAACAGAGAGAGAGATCTGCTAGATGATACCAGCACATCCCACCTTTCAGCACATCAGTGTTCTTCCCTAGTGTCTCCAGTGCTCTGCCAGGCTCAACTCAATCAATGGGGCTTCTGCCACCACTCTGGGGAGACTATTTGCAACCTACAGGGTTCACTGTTTGGAATTTTATTTTCCTGACTGCATGCGCATGGGAAACATGCCATAGGGCTCTATGAGCACGATTATATAGATATCATGCATTATAACTTCCGCTCTTTGGGGTCCTTCCCAAACATAATGAACCTCTCAGCGTCAGCTGGGCAGGCAAAAGTCCTCATCATCTTCTGCAATTATGCAGCCCTATTGCATTTTCTGAAGCTAATAGGAGTTGCACTAACTTTGAGGACTTAAACCAGGCAAAAGCAATATAGGTCAGGCAGGGTGCCCAAACCCTGTGACAGCCATGCAACACCAGGAGGCAATACCAGAGCGATCTCTCACTCAACCCCAAAGTCCATTGCTCAGCTCCACAAGACAGCAACTAAGAGAGGTGTCATCATTCCCTCTGCCTGCAACTGCCAGGCACTAGGGCAAGAGGGTTGTATGAGAGCCAAATGGTCCCTTTACCAATGGACACACCAAAAAGGACAATGAAAAAGGGGAGAAAAATCACCGAAACCCTGCACTGTTACCTTGAATCCTTGCAAGAGCCCTCCTTGCTGTATCAGCTGCTCCCCAAACCTTCAACGACAGGGAGGAGACTCCTAAAAGATTCCAGGTTTTTGTGCAACATCTCCAGTGGCAGCTTTCCAAAGTTTTTACTTCATGATTTCTTGTGGCTCTTTCTCATTTGGGGAAACGCGAATGCCTCCCCCTCAGCGTGTGAGAGGGAGCGGATGTCTCTTTTCAAATTCTCTTGCTCCCCGCTTTACTGTCGGTGCCGCCGCCGCTGCCACCGCCGCCAACGTTAGACCACTTGCCTGCTGCCTTCCCGCTGAGCAGCCGGGATCCTGGTCTCCCAGAGCATCTTTGAAGTGGGGCTTGGGCACTGAACCGCGGCGCACGCAGGGTGGGAGAGGTAAGGAAAGTGCAAGACCCAACTGGGGGAGTCCCCCTGTCCCTCCGCCGAGGAGAAACCCAAGATTTTGCCTTCTTTCCAACTCTAAAGAGACTCACCCACCAGCTCTCTCACCCGAAATCACAGACTTGCACATGGGCAGAGACAGGTCTTCCGGCTTCACCGCTCCCTTGGCTGCCTGCAGACCTGCCCCTGACCTCGGAGCGCACGGCAGGTGCACATCCCTGGGCAAGTCCTAACGAGATCCTCCGAGCTCAGCGTAGGCGCTGCCAGCGCAGCGGCGAGCAGCTTGCGAGGCAGGCGGATTGCATCTTAGAGCTGCAGCCCGGCGCGTCCCCGCTCCGACTCCACGCTCTGTACCTAAGCAGTGTCACCTGCAGACTCAGACACCAGATGAGTGTCTTAAGATAACAATGCTGCCCTGCCTGCCTCTCTCTTTCTTTCTTATGCACGTAGGTTGGCAGCCAATGGGACACAGCGCCACACTCCCCACAGGTGCCCATTGGCTGGGCGGCTTGGCAGGGGGCGGGCTCTGAGCTTCACCGCTGTCTCCTCTGGTGAGCTGGCAGGCTGGGGTACCAGCTCTGTTAACCCTCCCAGCGTTGCAGTGGGGACTTTTTGGTGTGGATAAGGAAGCCTTGGGTGCATTCACGGGTAGGGTGTTCGACACTCTTAAGAAGGCTGGGGAACAAGAAGTAGCTGGGGAGCTAATTACATTTTCTTCTAATCTTCCTGAGTTACAATAATCATTTGTCCCAGCCCATTTTGTTTGCTTGCTTAACTAGAACTCCCAGAGACTGGGACCCATCTGAGCCATTTCCCATCTAATTTGAGGTTTTATTTGGTTGTTTTGTGCATTTTTTAGCCTCTTGGATTACTTAATTAGAAATGAGCCCCCAAGTGAGAAATAGTACACACAGACACACACACACACACACACACACACACACGAGATCCAAGGGGGGAGAGAGGTAAAAGAGAGCAAGAACCCAGTAAGATGGCTAGAGAGTGAAAGAGATTTAGAGGCCAGGACAGCTAAATCAGGAAACATTCTGTCCCCACACCAGGACTGTAAGGACAAAGGCAAAGAGGAGAACTTCAGGTTTCTGGGGAGAGATTAAGTTTTAAAAATGTCCTTCCAAAAAAGGGAATTGTTTTGCCTGTGGTGTTTTCCCTCTGTGTCTTCTTTCACTTCTGTGTGTGTCAGGAAGAGGGACTGTGCATCTCCGTTTAGTTTTTAAAGGAAGACTAGAGAAATCAGAACAGGACCAGCCTTGTTTCTGTGAAGCAGGTGCTGTTACTGGGCCTGTGAATTGAGAGAGAGGGAGGGAGGAAAAAAGAGAGGGAGGTGCAGGGGAAAGGGAGGAAATGAGAAGGGAAGAAAATATTAACTTTACATTGAAGTGTGAAGTATGTATTTTTGATGTCCTCATGAGGGTACAAAACTGAAATATGTCCCACTAACTAGTGTACTAAACTAGATTTTGGCAAAAGCATGGGAAAGAGAGTAATAGTTGAAGAGAAATCCAATTCAAGGGAAGAGCTGGGGACTGGAGCTGTGGAAGGAACTTGGGAGATCCATGCTATGTCGTGTGGTGGGGGAAGTATGAAGAAGATAAATATATAGTCAGAAAGGGAGAGGAGTCTTTCAATTTAGTTTCCTTAAATGGAAAGCAACATCAGAGATTATTTTGTAAAGAACTAGAAAAAAAGTATGCAGAGATTTAATGAATGTTTAAGAAGTACACATGGAGATTAGCTAAATTGCATCAAGTAGCTGTAAGTTCTGAATGAATAAAGAAAATTTAGAAATTTTAGAAATTTAGAAATTTTCTTTATTCATCCCCTCAGACTCACACATCTATCACTTTCACCTATGTTTTCTTCTCTGTATCTTATACAACTTTGAACTTCCTTCTGCATACTGCAAGTATCTGTTTGCCTAAGCTACAAAACATGCCAGAGAATGGTGGTCCCACAGGGTCCTAAGCTCTCTGTATAGAATAAAGTATCCAAGTGAGCCACTGAAAGCCTAATATATTGCTACCCAACTGCTGAGTTATTTACTTTTGTGATGTCTAGAGACAGAGACCCACTGAACTTGTCCCAAGTGATAACACACTGAAATGTTAAAATAACACAAGGGAGTGGGTAAATGGAGAGAGGGGTTGAACATTGCTAATTTCAATGGAAAGAAAGTTAAAATTTCCAAAATCTGTAAAAGAGAGAGGAAAGAGGTGAAGGCAGATAAGAAGACAACTTGAAAAAGAAAACTTGCTTGTGCTTTCTTCTCCTGTAAAGTCTGAAGCCATGTAAAAAATTTTAAAGAGGCAGAATATGCATTAAGAATGGCCACAGGTATATAGTTTGATGAATCTTTGCCTATATATGCATCAATGTAACCATTACTCACTTTATTTCCAGCACCCCAGGAAGCATGTTCCTGAACTTTCTCAGTTAAAATCCTCCAGTCCCCAGAGATAACTATATTCTGACTTCCATAACCAAAGACTAATGTTACTTGTTCTTGAACTTTGTAAATATAGGATCTTGGAGTATACACTCTTGTATCTTGATTCTTTCACTCATCATTATGTCTCTGAGATTTAGTCATGTAGTTGCATGTTTTATTGCTGTGCCCCATTCTATTACATGACTACATGACATTTTTTCATTCTGCTCCTGATGGATATTTGGGGTGTTCTTTTTTTTTTTTGCTATTTTAAGTAAACTTGTTATAAATGTTTTTGTGCTTGTCTTTTGGTGGATGTATGTAATCATTTCCTCTGGGAAAACACCAAGGAATATAAATTACTTAATTTGCTTTGACTACTACGCTGGAGAAAATCACCTGAAGATGACTCTGAAGCCTATTATCTTGCCAAAATAACTGAATAAGGTGATAGTGGGAAGGACTATCGCTACTGAGTACCAACTAAATGCCTAAAATGTGTCACATTCTTTATATACATAATCTCATTTCCTCCTCACAACCACCCCCAAAACTATGTATTATTCCTGTTTTGCAGATAAGAATATTGAATTTAAGACCCTGTATTAGGAAATAGCTGTCGCTTTCCTGAGTGTATGTATATGTGTAGATATGTAGATGTTGGGGGAGATGTAAATAAATGCCTAGGGAATGGAGCTAGAGGAAGGGAAGTGATGGAAGTTCTCACTGCATAGGTGCAGCAGGAGATTGGCTTGGAGAGATGGGACAATCTGAAGAATAAAGAGTGTTGCATTTCAGGCGGACAGAATGTTACGGGAGGAGTGAAAATAGGAAATAGACTTTAATTTGGTGGAGAGATTGTGTGTGTGTGTGTGTGGTGGGAGGATAGAGATATTGTGCAGTGAGCAATCTATCTAGACAAACGGTGTGAGATTTACAAGATTTTTAAATTTCTAAACCATGAGGTTTGAGTTTTATCATGTAGAAAAAAGAAAAACTAGAATGACATAATGAAAGTGAGATTTCATGAAGATCAACCTGGTAGTTGTGTACAGAATATGTTGCTAGGAGGGAAAGGAATCAAAATCTATTTTAATAGTCGAGGAAAGAGGCCATTGGCACTTAAATACACGAAGGTGTACCTCAGGAGAAAAGTGAAGATTGGAGATAACAGAGCTTGCTTTTTATAGTGTTTTAAAGAACAGAAATTTTCTGAGAATGAATAAATGCGATGTAGTCATGTAATGCACTAGTACACAGCAGTAAAACATTGAACTACATGGATAAATCTCACAGACATAATGATGAGTGAAAATACTAAGACACAAGAGAGCATATACTCTAAGATTCTGTATTTATAAAATTCAAGAGCAAGTAACATTACTCTTTGGTGATGGAAGTCAGAAACATTTTCTGTGACCTGCAGGGGTGAGCGGAGATGATTGGCCCCATTTGTTGATGGGGAACTAAAGACAAGAATGGTCCAAGTTTATCTCCAAATAGGAATATTATGAAGTTAAGTCTTTAATCCAGTTCTATAATTTCACTGTATCATTATGCCTCTACACAAAGGTGATGATCGAGATGCATAACATTTTCCCCCATCTCATTCAAATGTGAAACATCATGCACTAGAGATGGCCTGGTTTCTATGCACTTCAAACTTTATCCACATCTCTAGGTATTTAATTCCCTAAGAAAAGGCCATGTGACATTATTTCCATTTTTACAGGAATCAAGTACCCTGGAATAATATATTCCCTTTAAGAAAATTCTACAGTTTCTTTTGTTTGGTTCTTATTTACAGAGAGAGAGAAGGTCTAGAAAGACTTGAGATACCAACTACCAACTATTCCCAACTCAATGTACATTTTAAGAAGACTAGATATTGACTTATTAGAAAATAAACCCTAAGTGATTCACTTGGGCTTTCTAATGTGACTCAAGACTCTTCAGAGAATTAGAAAGAAAGATTTCAAAGTGACGGTAGACTATATGCTACTCAAAAGCAGTAGGAGTATTCTTCTGGCTGTGCTAAGCCTAATGCTTATGATATGGTAGGTACAGAAACATTTGCTGAATTAATTACTGTGGTCCATAAAGCCCAGTGATTTATCCATGGGTGTACCCTAGTGTACCATAACTATATAGTGGAAAGAGCAGTGGGCAAAGAAATCTTGTTTGTGGTCTTAGCTCCACAGAAGATAGATCACTATTTCATGGGCCTCAATTTCCTTATCTGTTAAATGAGAGATTGGATGAACACATGATCAAGTACTTACAGGCCATTTCTCACATTCTAGTATCAAGGGTGTTTTCCTGGCATCCACTATAATTATCCAATGGCAAATAACCCTGCATAAATAAGTTTAATAATAGATTGTTTTATGCTAGGGAGAACAGAATGAAAGAGATAATTCTGTTTTTTTCTGACTCGGTTTCTCTTAGGGGAGCAATGACGATGAGGATGAGTTTTCAAAAGGTCGTTAGCTGGTACATATTTTTTACAGTAGTTTACAGTAGTTTGCAATGCTGCATGGTAAGATGCCTTGGGTATAAAGTAAGTTAGGTATAAAAACTTAACTAATAAAGTATCTTTGTTCTTCTTTCCTTTGCATATGTGGTAAATGATCTTTCACTACTTTAACATTGCCTTAAATATGGCTTATTTTCTCTATTCAATTAGTTAAACCTTGTAAAATATATGGCAAAAGCGTTTTTATCCTTTAAAGAACATATTTTCACATATGCCAACAAACTGACATCAGGTAGAATGAAAATGTAATTGTTTCTTAAGCAGGGGTCCTCTTTTAGACCAGTAGTGAATTATATTTCTAGAGTGAGAACTACAAATAACACAGTCTTCATAGCACCTCGTATTGAAGTTAGCGTTGACCCAATAACATCGGAGGGACACGTTTTGGAAATAAGTTATTGGTTATCATGTGAGAGAAAGTTCAGTTAAATGTCAGATTTCAGAATAGACAATGTCACTTTTCTACCACTGTTTATTGCATATTGTCATCATTTTTAAAAGGCAACATTGTTGAGTACTACTGGGAACAGATCTTCTACGGGTTTTGGTGCTGGTGGTGGTAGTGTTATTCTTCAGAATACTTACGCAGGGTGCTGAATATCTGCCCTGTTGTACCCTTGACTGGACTGGGATTGACTTAGCTCATATCCAAGGATATTCTTTTATTACTTTTCCATCTGTTAAGAATGCTTAGGAACTTTGGTTTTTCTCACAATTTCCTTCTAGCTTTGTCCTATTTACTAGATTCTCTAAAATTAAAAATTCAAGATTTATTTGAGCTAACTCTGCTTTTTTTCCTATCATCTATAGTATTCCCCAAATCATCTTTTTATTGGTTACTACAGATAACATTTGTGATAGAAATGAAAGGAAGCAGAGAGAAGTTACAAGTAAAAGTTTTGATCTCCTGCTTAACTGTGCACCTTGCTCTGTTGTGCATATCTATCCATCCATCTAACCCAGTATAACAAATATTTTCTTTAAATATTTTGCAAAGCTAGTGCTAAGTAAAAATATACACATGTGCATTCCCAGCTGCCGTTCATCTTATGTACAAATCCAACTAGTGGGGCGGGGAGAGGGCGGAAAGCAAGCCTCGGACAAGCTATAATACATCCACAAAACCATTGGGGGAATTTTCATCTACCCCCACCGCCCCGCTTTCCAGAAGCGCCCGTTAAGGTGTGTGCCTGTGTGTGCCTTCCTCAAGCCCTCTGGATAATGATGCGAGAGGGAAGATTTTACATTGCAAAGACCAATGTATTAAAAATGCCGTGCAGGTAGTTCATAGCCAAGAGCCTTGCTTGTGTTGGAGGATGCCACGGAGGAGAGAGGCAGGAGCACCGACAGCCAGCTGGGGGCTGACCTGATTCCCTAGAATCCTCAGCTCCCTTCCTCTTTCCTCTCGACGTCCTTCCTTCCCTTTTTCTCCTCTCTCCCCTCCCCCGCTTTCTCTTCTCCAGATAAGCAGCTCCGGGAAACAAAGAATCCGGGGCTCTCCAGACATTAGAGCTTAAACCCATCATTCTGCAAGCGGCATCTCATTCCGGGGTCCAGGGCTCTCCCGGCTCTCCATCCCCTCCCTAACCTCCCCCGCCTCCCGCGCTCACTCCCTCGCTCCCTCCCTGCTCGCTTCCTCCCCCACCATCGCAGCGCTAGGAGGAAGGCGGCCGGGGCTCAAGATGGCTTTAGCCGGGCTCTGCGCCCTGCTCGCCTGCTGCTGGGGGCCGGCAGCTGTGCTGGCCACGGCCGCCGGCGACGTGGATCCATCCAAGGAGCTGGAGTGCAAGCTCAAAAGCATCACGGTGTCGGCGCTGCCCTTCCTGCGCGAGAACGACCTGAGCATCATGCACAGCCCCTCGGCCTCGGAGCCCAAGCTCCTCTTCTCGGTGCGCAACGACTTCCCGGGAGAAATGGTCGTAGTGGACGACCTGGAGAACACGGAGCTGCCCTACTTCGTGCTGGGTGAGTCCCGGGGGAGGTCGAGGCGGCCGGAGGCGCTGGACCGGCACCCCCACCCCCCACTCCAGCTCTCTCTACACACCCACTCGCCGACGACCTCCCCTCCCCCACTCCTACCTCCCGGATCCGCCCCACTCCCGGACCATTCTCCACACCCACTTGCATACTAGCGCCTCTGCACCTGACTTCTCCCCAAATCCGACCTGGATGCTGAGCCTCCTCTCAGCTGCCCTGCCCCAAAGAAACAGGTTGCAGGAGTCTCTCTGAAACCTCTCCCAGCCTTGACCTCCCAGCTTTGATTCGGAAGCACATCCACACAGCACTTTTTGTTTGCTACCAGCTCAACTCCCATAATCCCTTTTCCCCACTCCCTAGCCACATGCTCAGCTCTTTGCTTCACACACCCTGGGCACCCACACCCACTCACAGCACTTCCTGGGGGCTTTAGAAACAGGTATCCTGTCATCACCTTGCCAGCTATGTGCAGGCCAGATTCTAGTCTTCATTCATGGAGAGCCCTTTATCTATCACCAGGCTACTGACACCCTCCCTGCCAAACACTCAAGTTTCTTATCCCCCAACTGTTCATTCTGGGGAGTCCTCCAGAATTAGATGCTTAGAAGTCACAACCCCCTAATTCAACCACATCCATACATCCATGTCACATCACAGTTGGTTAAAGATAGAATACAACTGTAGTCTGTTAATATTGGTCTCTTCTTTGTTCCCAGGGCCACCTTAGATAGACATAGGCATTCCTGCACACAGAATGACCTTTCTAGGCAAGGGGCGATTCCTTCGTTTGTTTGTTTACATCTCTCTCTTTTTGGTTCCCCCACTGTAATTTTCTTAGGTCACCTTCAAGTAGTGGAACTCCTGTCACTTCAGGTACTGGAACCCACACATTACTTCAAATCATCCCTGTTTTCCACTACTAAGCTGCAAAGATATTGTGGTCCTGCTCTAGTATCTTGCAAAGCACCACAAGTTCATATCACTTAGCCAAATTCTCCTCACTTTCCCAGGTACAGATGGAGCTCTCACCCTGCTGTGCATGCCTACCATGCAATCCATTTCTTTAGTGATGTTGCCAATTATTCTTATTTTGCCCAGGAGAAATTCAAAGAAAACCACACTTCAGTCTCTAGATCCAAGAAGAGAAAAAAAGAAAATGTCCAGGAGGCTGTTCCATCTACTTAATACCCTACCAACTAGAGTTCCATTTGCAGGAACATGGTTTCCTGATGGCCACATGTAGGCTGGAGCCACGTGTGGAATTCTAACACATCCCTCTTGCTCTTCCGTCACAGGAGATGTCTTCACAATGAAAACATTAGAAAGTGAGTGAATAAACCCCTACTTCCCAACCCCTATGGAAAAGCAATTTCAAAAATTGCCTGGCCCTTTGAAAAGTTGCTTTACAGTTCGTGGAGTGCAGCTCAGCTGAACCCATTAAACCCAACCTACACTCTTGACAGGATTATTTATTTTTGCATTCAAAAATAGCAATCACATAATAAAAACTGGGGATTAGCTGGAAATGGGACAATTGTGGATATGCTGCTCATCAAAATGTACAATTATTGGGTTATTTAGAGGATGGAAAGTTCACGTTGAAATCATGCTGATGTGCAAAGTATAGTCTGTTCATCATAGTATATAAAAGTGAGTAGAGGGAATTATGTGCTTCTAAGGAGGCTGTTTTGCACTCTGCTTGTAGTGTTTACTGTGCATGAAAAGGTACATGCATGGTGCTTAAAAAAAGGGAGGGCTAGCAGGTATTCAACATTTCATTTCTTTTTTACAGAATCCCAAATCCAGGGCCTAATGCTGTGATGTGCCTGCTAGGAACCAATGTGCACAGTGAAAGCCCAGATGTTGTAAGAATGGGTTTTCTGCACCTCTGTGCAAAGCTGCCCACTGCAGTGTCCTGTTGGGGTTGCTATGGTAACCTGCTGCAACTTGGCATTTATACACAGGCACACAGCCACACTCTCTCACTTCAGGGCCAGATGCACTATTTAAATACCTCGATTGTCTCCCACCCTCCCAGTCAGTGGGGTATGCTCAGAACCACAGACGGGCTGATACCTATTCTTTCTGGTTCATTATGCTCAAAGGAAGAAGGAATGAATTTCAGTTTGGGTGGGTGGTTAAACAGATCGGGGCAGAAAGGAAGAGGAGTCCAAATTTATGGAGGATAGACTCAAAGGTAGTTTTGAATTTAACTTTTGTGGTCTTGATCATGCAGCTCTTGGCCAATGGTGAGGGCTGTAGTGAAGTTGGTTTTGGGATTTCCCTACTCCTATCTTTGGAACCTTGTTTACTTAATCCATCTCCTGGAAGAATCTGAATCAGTCAATTCTGGAAATTTATTGAGCTGTACTTGCTCAGCACTCAGAGGCATTACTAGGAAACAGAAGTTAAAAAAAGTCTCTTGCTCTCAAGTAGTCTCTAGTCACTGGAAACACAAAGATACCTATAAGAGCTGTACCTACCTAATTGTGTGGTATGGCTGTTAAGGGGTATAGGGATGCTGTGGAGGGATCTGCTTGCATGACAAGAGCAGATTCCATGGTAATCATGGACCGGAAGCTTTGACTAAAATCAGACCTGTCACTTCTTTGAGTGAAAGAAAAAGACAAACAATAAGAAAAACAAGCTTTGGCTTCCCTTTGCCTCTAGGATCAAGTCCTGTAACTTCACTGAGGCTAACTGGGTCTTCTCATTCTGGTTGCAGCCAGCTTCTCCAGCCCTTTATTCCTCCAAGCCTGCCATGGCCTTCTGGACTCTTTCAAGACTTTGCACATGTAGCTACTCTGCCTAGAAGGCTCTTTGCCTTTTCTCTATTAGGTGGTATCCATTCTTCCTTCTAAACCATGCACATGTCATCTCTCTATGAAGCCTGTATCCCACTTCTGTGCTCTTTGCATGGATTAAAACAGAAAAACACCCACAAATGTGCAAAATTAAAGGTAGATTAGGTTTGGCTTGGACTAGGAAAGGTGAAGACATTTAAGGTCATGGAGAAAAGATGAGCAAAGGCATTTGGTGGTGGGAGTGAATATGGAAATGGCGTGCATATGGCATAGTGTGGGGATCAGCCTGCCTGGACAGAGCCTTGTGGCATAACAGTACTGGGGACTGGGCCTGGCTCTGTAGAGTGGCACATGGCTTTCCACTTCAAAACTAGGCAGGGAGGGCTGACTTGACATAGAAAGCATTAAAGTCTGGCTCCCAGAGGCTATCTCAGCCATCAGCCTTGGCAGTTTTGCTTGTGGTGTAATTCTGAGTAGAGAAGAGGAGTCAATATCTCCTTTTCTTTCAGATAGGGTTTGCAAACTGTGATTCAAGAGCCCAATATGACTTTTAGGTATGTTTTGTTTGACTATACATGGTTTTTAAAATGCTTTGAATATGAATGTTTTTAGTTACGTCTAGATTGCTATACTTCTCACAGATACTGATGGTTCTGTGCCTGATATTCTTCTTCATAGTACTTATCTGGTTAACTCTAAGCCATGTAATCTAAACCTAAACCCCTGCTTTCAGATGTGTGGTGAAAGCCTCAAAAGTGTTGCAAAATAACTGTCATTTCTAATTTAAAATATTTGGGCACATAAGCCTTAGCATCCTCTCAGGAGATTTAAGAGATTTGCCAAATTAGTCAACTAATATTTCATATCTAAACTAAAATTTCATATTTCAGCCTTCAATATAGTAGACATTCCTGCTTTGGAGCATATTTGATTTGGAGATAAGGAGTTAACCTGAAGTGTGACTTCCAGGTTTTCTGTGCTGTGAATAGAATACATTTTTATATCAGCCTCATCACTATTTGAAGGAGAAGCCCTTCTATTTCACCCAACTATTGAGCTTTTGCATGTGTACAACTTAGTGAAGAAAGGTGTTTCTCTTGTGCCTTGGCATTTTGCTTTAGCTGTCATGGCTTTTGATTGAAGAAGGTATTCCTGAAGATAAATCAATCAGCCTGCAGAGAGGTAGTAAGTTCCCACATGCAAGGTGCTGTTTAAAGTGTCTGGAGCAGGCAAGTGTGGCGGTTAAAAGAACAGGCTTTGAAGACAGATTTGCTGTCAACTTCTGGCTTTCTACTTATTCCAGCAGTGGAGAATATAGAAGAATCGGGGAGCTAAATAACTTACTCAGGTCACTTCGTGAACAGTTGATGGATCCATCATTCGAACTCAGGTCAATATGATGTTTAAGCCTTTCTCTGAGCTACTATTTTACATGCCTTAAAAGTTTTCAAAATCATTTCTTCTTCATGGTTGAATAAAAGGAGCCCTGAAAATAGTTAAAATAGGGAAAGCACACTCACCTAGTTTGTACAGAGGAGTCTTTTATGGTCTTTATGCAAATACATCTTGAATATCCTTGCCCATTGAGTGATTTCTCACACCAGCCTTAATAACTTCATCAAAAAATAGTCAGATAAGTACATATACTTTGCTAAGAAGAGTTTGGAAATTCTTATTTATTTATAGTTTTCAGGTTCAGGTAGCCATATTTCCATGTCCCTATGGTGACATGTATGGGACTCACAATCATGATAAACAAGGTAGGTAGGCTGCATTGGGGATGAAGGTAATATGTTCAGTGATCTTCTGAGGAGGGCCCTACAGAAATGCAAACTGAGAGTCCCAGAAAGAAGACTCCCTTGTTAAATGGAGCTCTCCAGAAAGTAATATGGTTTTAGCTACTTGTCCAAAGCCGATCATCTTTGTATTGGGTGGTCTTGTGCTTAGAACTTATTTTGAGAGCTCAGTGGAACTGTTTAAATAGCAGTTACTGAGCTTTTCAGTTGGCTTCAAAGGTAATATTGGACATAATGTTACTTATGGGTGAGCTTTGGCCTGATAGGAAACAGTTAAAATACCCAGGTATCCCCAATTCTTTTCACACATCTCTCCATCTTCTCATTTGAGGGGAAACTTTGAAGTATGTTCCTTTTCCTTTTTTTTTTCCTCTCCACTACAGTGAGCTGCCTAAGTTAACAAGTAAATGCATTTGTATAGATTGGCAGCCCTATCCAAGACACAATAGATGAATGGTAGCAATCCTAAGGTAGGTTCTTCAGCACTTATATAACTCATGCTAGCAGAATGTGCTAATTTATAGTATTGAGAGGGTTGTTATTTACCGTTTCTCTACAGGAATTTAGATGTTTACAACAAAGGAATTTTGAATGTGAATGATGAATTTTACAACATTTTAAATGCTTTTTTAGATATGTTGATATGACTCAAATTCAAGTAATTAGAGTTTTTGAAGAAAAAATAAATTTTTAATTTCTTTTTTTTTTTTTTTTTGAGATGGAGCCTCACTTTGTCACCCAGGCTGGAGTGCAGTGGCACAGTCTTGGCTCACTGCAACCTCCACCTCCCAGGTTCAAGGAATTCTCCTGCCTCAGCCTCCTGAGTAGTTAGGACTACAGTCACCCGCCACCATGCCCGACTATTTTTTTTTTTTTTTTTGCATTTTCATTAAAGGCAGTGATACTTTTGTTACATACATGTTACATACATACATGTTGGCCAGGCTGGTCTCGAACTTCTGACCTCAAATGATCCACCCACCTCGGCCTTCCAAAATGCTGGGATTACAGGCATGAGCCACCACACCCAGCCAATTTTAGTTTCTTTATTCATCTGAGGAAGCAAGATTGACGTCTTGTCTTATAGACACACTATATATACACATATATATCATATACACACACACACGTACTTTTTTCTTTCTTTTATTAGAAATGTAATTAAACTTAAAAGACTAGTAGTTTCTCACATTACGGCCAGTTTATGAGAACAAAACTTGGCAACTTTTCAGCAGGGACATGCGAAGTTCTCATTTCTTCACTTTTAAACCAGTTCATGCTTATGCACACAGATGGCAAAAAGAGCTCTGTTATGAGCAAGTTAATCTCCCAGGGCAAGTTAAGGTCTATGGAAATTTCAAATGTACTACAAATTGACACCTATCATCATTTTATTATTTTTAAAAAGTAATTAATTACGTTTTTAAAAAATTGTTTCAATCACTTTTGTTACATGGTCATCTATCACTATTTTATTCCTACTAAAAATATGAAATAGTTGATATTTTGTTTTTAATCATGTACACTTTAAAATGTTAATAAAACCCCCAAAGTATTGGTATAGATCTCTAGATTTCCAAGGAACAAACAATCAAATTGTTGACGGTAATCTAAACTGACATGACTACTTTTGTGAAACGATTTGGTATTATATAGTACAGGTGAAAATGTATATGCCTGAAGATTTTGCAGTTCCACTTCTAGCTTTTCATTACACAGGAATTTTTACATGTATACATGAGAATATTTGTTGGGAATAGCAAAACCTGGAAGCAACCATTATCAGGAGACTAGAAATGTACAAGGTGGCACCTTCATCGGTGATATATTATCTCACCAGGAGAGTAAATGAGTTGTAGCTACATATATCAATGTGGGTAAATCTCACAAATGTAACGTTAGGTGAAAATAAGAAAATAGCTGAAAAAAATATAGTACAATTTTATTTATGTAAATGCAAAATAACATATTGTTTAAGAATACATACAAATGCAAAATTTTTATGAAAAGCAAGAAAACAAAAACAAAATAAAAGACGAGTGTTACCTCTTGTGGAAAGGGAAGATTGTGTGAAGGGAGAGGGTGAAAAAGAGGGCCTCAAAGCTTCCAGCAGTACCTGATACTTGTTTTCCTTTTTTTTAAAAAAAAAATACAAATTAATTTTTAAAGAACAGTTTTAGGCCAGGTGTGGTGGCTCACACCTGTAATCCCAGCACTTTAGGAAGCCAGGTGGGTGAATGGCTTGAGCTCAGGAGTTTGAGACCAGCCTGGGCAACATGGCAAAACCTCATCTCTACAAAAAATGCAAGAGTTAGCTGGATGTGATGGCGTATGCCTGTGGTCCCAGCTACTTGGGAAGCTGAGGTGGGAAGATGGCTTGAGCCCAGGAGGTGGAGTTGAGCAGAGATCCTACCAGTACACTCTGGCCGGAGTAACAGAGTAAGACCTTATAAAACAAAACAAAACAAACAACAACAACAACAAAAAGAACAGTTTTAGATTTATGGAAAAATTGGGAAGACAGTACAGAGAGTTTCCATATTATACCCCATACTCAGTTTCTGTCACTATTAACATCTTATATTAGTGTGATACATTTGTTACAATTGAAGAACCAAGGTTGATTCATGATTTTTAACAAAAGTCTATACTTTATTCAGATTTTCTTAGTTTTTACCTAACATTGTTTTTCTGTTCCAGGATCTCATCCAGGGTACCACAGTACACTTAGTCATCACGTCTTTTTAGGCTTCTCTTGGCTATGACACTTTCTCAGGCTTGTTTTGGTTTTGATGACCTTGAGAGTTTGAAGAATACTAGTCAGGCATTTTGTAGAATGTTCCTCAATCAGTATTTGTCTGATGTTTTTCTCATCATTAGACTGGAACTAAGGTTTGGAGAAGGAAGCTATAAAGTGTCATTTTCATCAGATCATATCAAGGGTACATTCTATCAACTTGACTTCTCACTGTTAATGCTGACCTCAGTCACTTTGTTGAGGTTGTATTTGCCAGGTTTCTCCACTGTGAAGTTACCTTTTTTACCCTCTCTCCACTCCTTTGAAGGAAGTCACTGTGCACAGACTATTCCAAAGGAATGGGGAGCTGTGGTCCACCTTCTTGAAGGCTGAGTATCTACATAAATTATTTTGAATTATGCTACATAAGAGAATTGTTTCTTTTCTTCCATTTATTTGTTTACTTATTTATGTCCTATGGACTCATGAATATTTATTTTATACTTTGGGTTTTAATTCAGTACTACTTTATTGATTTTATTGCTCAAATTGTTTGTCTCAGCATTGGCTAATGGAAGCTCTTTTAGTTGGCTACTGTGAAACTTTGACATACCCCAGTCAATGTGGGTTTTTGTTTTGTGAGCTCCTTTTTACTTCTTGTCACTACAGGCTTCTCCAGGGTCATCTTGCATATTACCTGCCCCTATTCTAGAATCAGCTATTTCTCCAAGCAGCACATGATTTTTTTTTTTTTTTTTTTTTTGAGACGGAGTCTCACTGGAGTGCAGTGGCACAATCTCGGCTCACTGCAACCTCTGCCTCCTGGGTTCAAGCAATTCTCCTGCCTCAGCCTCCTGAGTAGCTGGGATTACAGGTGCCTGCCACCACACCCAGCTAATTTTTATATTTTTAGTAGAGATGGGGTTTCACCATATTGGCCAGGCTGGTCTCAAACTCCTGACTTTGTGATCTGCCTGCCTCAGCCTCCCAAAGTGCTAGGATTATAGGCACGAGCCACCATGCCTGGCCCCCATCACTCTTTTAATTGGAGGATGATGTTAGAAACCAAGATCTGGGAACTAGGTGGGCTTGTTGCAGGAGTGTTGTTGCTGCTAGGCTCTCTCAGCTGACAGAGCAAGGAAATATATGTCTTTACTAACATATGTGTACATCTATCTGTAAATATTTCTATATGTAACCATATGTGTCTATATTAAGCTAATCATGAGTTCATACTGATGTCTCCAGCTTTAATCCATTATCTAATTATCATTACCTGATTAACATTAAGTCTCATCTAATTCATGAATCATCTCACTTCCTCACCGTGCTTATCCTACTCCAACAATGAGTAACCTAGCTCCCACCATCTACCATCCATGTATTTAATTTTTCAGTTTCACTGTGGATGTATTACAGTATTGGAATTGTTTGTCCATACCACTATGGGGAACAATTTTATTAGTTATAGGGCAGTTTTTCTGTACAATTTCTTTTGTCTTTAGTCTTACAGATTACTCTAAAGTTGCTTAGGCCAACACTTCCCCCCAACCTCCTTCCAGTGAGGTTGTTCATACATTTGTGATATAGTTAGCATTTTGTCACATTCTGCATTCATCCTGGGATCACCCAATCTCCTAAATGTTTTATTTTCTTTTAATTTGCGCATATAAAGTTGCCCGTTTGTTCCCTAAAGTTAATGAATTTTCACTCATGTGTGGTGTAATAAATCCGCAGTTATAGAATCATACAGAACAATTTGATCACCCTACAAAATCTCCTACCCTTCATCTATTTAATCCTCCATTCCTTACTTCCAAACTCTGGCAACCACAGCTTTTTTACCATCACTGTAGTTTTGCCTTTTCCAGAATGCCATATAGTTGTAATAAAGTATGTAACCCTTTTAGACTTGCGTCTTTTCCTAATATCATGCATTTAAGATTTATTGACATCTTTTCATGGCTTGATAGCTCAGTTATTTTTATTGCTAAATAATATTCCATTGCATGAAGTACCATAGTTTGTCCTTTTATCTATTGAAAAACATCTTGGTTGTTTCCAGTTTTTGGCAATTATGAATAAAAATACTATGAACATTAGTATGCAGATTTTTGTGTGCTTTCCTTTTTTTGTAATCTCATGCAGAGATTTGACTTAATCGTATTCCTCAATTCACAGCATATTTTATTATAGGTCTCTGAAAGCCCTTACTCCTTCCAGTCATTTATTGATTCGCCTATTTGCTTTTTTTCCTTTATACCTACTCTCAGTTTTCACTCACTGTTCCCCATAGGAAAATATTCTAATTTCCCTAATGCTTATTATTTTTTTGGTATGTGTTCTTGCAATAAGTCAATAGTTGTTCTGCGTTAATGTATTTTAAATTCAAGGAAATTGTGATGTGATATTGTTATTCTGATACTGACTCTTTTCACTCAGCACTATATTTTTAACATCTACTCATACTACTTAGTATAAATATAGCCCAGCACTGTCCAATAGGGATTTCTGTAATAATGGTAGTATTCTAGTTCTGCCTTATCAAGTATGGTACTTTCTGGCCAAATGTAACTCTTGAACCCTTGAAATATAGCTAGTACAACCAAGGAACTGAATTTTTATGTTTACATTTTAATGAGTTTAATTTTAAACAACTTCATGTGGCTAGCGGCTACCATATTGAACAGTGAATACATAAAACATGCCCACTATTGCAGAAGGGTTTATTGGAAAACAGAAGTCTTATCCCTTGATTCTGACTGTTGCAGAACACTACATGATGGTCACCTATAACATTTTGCCAGTCCTCTCAGTGATGGACATCCAGGATGCCTCCTGCTTCCCATCACTATAAATAATACTGCAGTTATCATTTTTGTACATATTTCCTCAAGGACTTCTGTGAAAATTTATCTGGGATACATAGCAGGAGCAGAATTGCTGGTTTATAAAGATTATGCATATTTAATTTGGCTAAATACTACCAAACTGTGCTCAGAATGGCTGGATCAGTTTGTACTCTCATCAGTAGTATTAATATTTGAGGGTTCCTAAATCCCCATACTCCCACCAACAGTTGGCATTGTACAGTGTTCTAATATTTGTCAATCTACTGAGTGTAAAGTGACATCTAACTGTTACTCCTTTCATATTTTAGGAGCATGTTAGATATGAGGGAGCTTATCTCTTTGACTGTAACATGAGTTGCAAATGCTATTTTTCCCAGGTTATTGTATGTTTTTTGACTTTGCCTATGTTTTTGTTTGCTTGTTTATTGGTTGGCTGGTTTTCCAGAAGTCTTTGGATTTTATGTAAGTGAAGATATTAATTATTTCTTTTTGACTTCTATACCTTATGTCTTCATTGGAAAGGTCTTCTTCACTTTAAAGTTATAGAAGTATTCATCATTTTTTTTTTCCTGAATACTCTAATGGCTTTATTTTTTGCATTTAAATACCTGGTATATTTAGAATTTATTGTGGTATGTAGTTTGATATATAGCTTTATCCAAGTATGCTATATGAAGTACCAACTTTAGCTGATGTCTTAGTCCATTTTATGTTGCTATAATGGAGTACCTGAGGCTGGGTCATTTATAAAAAAAAAAAAAGGCTTATTTGGCTTACAGTTCTGTTGGTTGGAAAGTTCAAGATTGGGTATCTGCATCTGGGGAGGGCTTTAGGCTGCTTCCACTCATGGTGGAAGACAAAGGAAAGCCAGAATGGGCAGAGATTACCTGGTAAGATATCATCACAAGAGAGAGAAGCAGAGCTGCCAAGATTTTTTTTTTTTTTAACAACCAGCTCTTAGAGGGGACTAATAGAGCAAGAACTCACTTACCTCCAAGGAAGGCATTAATCTACTCATGAGGCATCCACCCCTGCAACCCAAGCACCTTCCATTAGGCCTCACCTCCAACATTGGGGATCAAATTTTAATAAGTGGTTTGGGAGGACACACATCCAAGCTGTAGCAGTTGTCCACATTGTTACTTAGATGGTTGATTACCATTTATTAAATAGCTCATAATCTCCCCTCTGATTTGAGATGCCACCTTTATCATATAATAAATTCCATAGTACATTTAGGTCTATTTCTGAGCTTTTATTCTGTTCTATTACTATGTCGATATATTAATGTGCCTATATCATATTGTGTTAATTATTAAAACTCTGTAGTGTGTTTTAATATCTCACAGGGCTGGTCACCCTTTGCTGCTATTCTTTTCTAGAGTTCTCCTAGCCATTCCTTTTTTCCGTATAAAGTTTAACTGGCTTATCTGGTTCTAAAAACGTAACAACAACAAGAATAACAAAAGCTAGTGGTATTTTTAATCATAAACCTTGTTAAATTTTTAAATTGATTAAGAAATAACTGAATATTTAAGATGTTGAGTTTTTCTACTTAAGAAATTTATATGTTTGCATTTGTTCAAATTTTGACTGCCCTTTAGTAGAAATTTAAGGTTTTTTTTTTTTCTCATATAGTTCTTGCACATTTCTTGTTAGATTTACTCCTAGATATTTTATCTGTTTGTGCTTTTGTAAAAGGAGTGTTTTCTTTTTGATTTATTTATTTTCCAAAGGATTATACTTTCTGTATATGAAAGCTATTAATGTTGTGTGTTAATTGACTACTTTTGGTTGACGGAACGTGGTGTTAGTCATGTAAACCACAGCAGTACCCAGTGAAATCCTTTTACTGTTATCAGTTTCTAGCTGGCTTTTAAATTCTAAATACGAGAAAATTCTGATGGTGAATCTGCCGCACTATGGAACCTGTGTACCTATAGCATCTTTTGCAGTTATGCAATGCAAATCTGTACGCTTTCTGTGGTACTGACTGATGGCTTTGGATTGTCCTACTCTCCCTGGGATATCTACCTTTCCCAAATATGGATTCTGAGAACTCAAATTCTTTCTTACTCATGTCTCCCATCATAGTCTCATCCTGTACCTTGACCTCATTATCTTTACAATATGCCCTCTCCTGTCCTTCCTGATTTGTCTGGCTGGCTCTTTCAGTCTACTGCCAGTCAAGGATATAACCTGAAAAAGCACAATGGCAAAGGATGACTGCTTTATTGAAAAGTTCCTTCTGTACAAACACTGGGAGGAGTGGCTATTTCCTTTTTCTCTCCACGGCTGCTTCTATACCACATGTTCTTAGCTTCAAGACCACGTATAGGCTACAGACTTAATTGAGTATAAAATTTATGCATAAGGGCAATTTCTTGAAAAGAAGGTCCACAACTTAAATCATATTTTTAAAAAGGTCTTGTAAGTGGGATAGAGATGAACTTTTTCTTTTCTGGAATAAAGAGTTCTTAGAAAGTGACTTAAAGAAGAAAAACTTTTCTCCCTCAGGCGACAATTCTATGAAGAGTGATTCAGCTTGGCAAGACCCTACTCCATGAAGTATTCACAAACCCTAGATTCTTCCACCTTGTTGCTCTGCCATTCCCCAGGCCCTTATCCTCTTCTGCAGAGTCACCAGTATGTGTGTTTACACTCACAGGAAGGGGAAGGACAGCCATTCAGGGTAACAATTTTCTTTCTCTCTCTCTCTCTCTTTTTTTTTTTTCTTTTAAGAAAGTAAGGCAAAAGTTGCATACATCCCTTCTACTCCAATGCCATAGGTAAGAACTTTGTTGCGTGCCCGAAATCCCAGCAAAGGATACTGAGAAAAGCAGTCTCATCTGGGTGGTCATGTGCTCAACTTAAATTCTAGAAGGAAAGAGAGAATAGATTTATTTGTTTATTTATTTTAAATAGCAGTCAGTCCCTACCATAAGGATTCAAAAAAAAGTAAAAATCATTCTTCTAGGCCCATACAATTTCACTCTCCTTCCAGGAAACACCTCCTGTTTGAAAATACACATCTTTGGCTTGGTAGTCTTCTGCCTCTCCTAACAACCTCTATTTATCGTCTTCCAGGTCACTCCCCAATGTGCTTAGTACTGCCTCTCTGTATTTTCTGCTATGACAACTCCTGCCTTTACACAAGAACACTTTATTAACTATATAGGCCTAGATCAAAACATGTTTTCTTATAGGGCAAGATATTAAATATTTTCGACTTTTTAGACCAGATGGTCTCTGTTGTAACTACTCAATATATCTTTATACTGGCAGAAAAGCCACCATAGACAATATGTAAGTTAATGTATATAGCTGTGTTCCATTAGAATTTTATTTGCAAAAATAAGCAATTGGCCTATAGGTTGTATTTTGCCAACCCCTGAAGTACACAACACGTTCAGTTTTCTACTTTATAATTCCTTGATTCCTGCAACTCCGCCTTCATAACTCCATTTTACTTACCCACAACTATGGTCACACCCTTCTCATCCCTAAAAATTCTTCAACCCTGAAACTGCCCCTACTCGAACCACAAATTCTTCTTTCCAGCTTTCTCATGCTCTTTCACTCTGCCTGATAATTGGTCCTTGGAAATTCACCGTTTCAATGACACTTTTATTTTCTCCATGTCTATTAGAATGCTTTGACATATTTTCCTTTTCCTGAACTACCTTTTTATTAGAATCCTCAATTTCAGTGCTGCTTCTTGTCATTATACAGCATCTACCAGTCAAATGTCCAGAGGTAGATCAATTTCCCGAATTTACATGCTTTACCTTTACCACCAGACTGAATGCTGAGATTTGTGTGTAAATTCTCCTGTTTGTGTACATTCAAGGTACTATAGTTATCTGGGTTCTAGTCTACATTTGGTCCTGAAAATTGCTTATTACTTTTTATTGACTTTGGTCATCCCTTCCTCTCACTTCCCCAAGTGACTACCTTAGTAAGGTAGTTAAGCTCCCAACTGAATTTCCTATCTTTACACCTAGCATAAGATGTTGCCTTGTAGTTGAGGTTATCAGGTATATTATCTCCAGTTTCATATATTTCCAACACACAAACTTGTAGACCCACTTTGGAATTCATTGTTACTTTCTTACCTCCAATTTCCAATGTATTTTGAGCAGCTTCTAAGTAGCAGTCATGATAGTAGGCTTTTGGAAGACAGTGAGAAATAAAACAGACATAGTCCTGTCTTTACAGAACCAGGAGTTTGATCTCTTCTAGGAACATAGGAACCATATATGTATGTATGTATATGTGTGTGTGTGTATGTGTGTGTGTGTGCATATATGTGTGTGTATATATATATATCTCCTTCCTCTCTTCTAGATTTTTACTTTTTCTATTCCTCTTTTTCCTAGATCTTTTCCTTAAGCCTATAAGCATACTCAGCTTTCCTTTGTCTTAAAACATTAAAGAAACTTCTGCTTACCTGTGTACTCTCTCAGCAAGCATCCTTTCAGTCTCCCAATCACAATAGCAGTCACAGTCCTGTCTGCTTCATTGCACTGAAGTCACCATTGATCCTCTAATGTTAAATCCAGGGAACTTCTATCATCATCTCAGTGGCCTTCAGTTGCATTTGTCACTGTTGATCTTCCTTGAAATTGGTCTCTTCTTTTCTTGGGTAATGCACAATCTCTTTATAGGAAGGAAAATAACTTGTAAAACTGAAAAAAAAAAAAAGCGCCAGTGCATTAAAAAAAGAAGAAGAAAAAAAAGAGTCCTTGCCAAATCAGTTGGTGGTGACTTCAAAGGCCTAGTTATCTCCCAGCTTGTGATATTTTGACTCTTAGAACCTGCCCAAGAATACCCAGAATTCTTAGCAAGGCATAAAAAGACTCTATAACTGATGATTCCTACCTCTCTAGCACCATCTCAAAGTAACCTCATATTAGTTTGGACATTTTCGATTATAAGACAAAATTCAACAAAAAGTGATGTAAACGGAAAAGAAGATGCATAGGCTCAGGTCAATGAAGGTGCAGTGCAGCTTGCCTTTATCTGGGCTCCAGTTGTGGGTCTCTGCAATTTTCATGACTTTGACCTCTGGGTGTGAGCTTCATCCTCAGGCTGGTAGTAAGATAGCTGCAACAGTTCAGGCATCCCTTTCATATGGAAAATGTTCAGAGGAAGAGTCAGGATTGCTTCTGAGAAAGCTCTCCTAAAAGGAAGGAGGCATCTTTCTACCAGCAGACTCCTGCAAGCTACTCCTTGCTACTTTTTGGCATATGTTGGCTTAGGCCTACTCTTCCTTGGACCAGTCTCTGTGTTAAGAAGAAGGTAATAACTGGTCAGCCTGGGCTAATCAGAGTCCATTCCTGGAGCTGAAGTTACCCACCCAGACATCATGGCAAGCAGTAAGGTGAAGCGACAGCCTCAAAGTTACTTCAGCAACTCTCCTCCACTTCATACTTCAGAAATAATGGGCTATTACTGGCTCTTTTATTTTTCCTTCTGATTCTTTTCATTCTGCCTTATACATCTTACATAAAATCTCCTTCTAGGAATCTTTTGAGGGCTCTTTGTACTCCTGTATTCTCATAGCACTCCATGCACTTATATTCCTTGGTAATATTCTATTTCTAAAATAATTTTCTTCTCTATTTTCCTACCTCTGTGACTGTAAGCTCCTTAAAGGCAGACAGTTTCTTAGTTATCTGTGTCCACAGATTCTGGCACAGTGCTGTTTGGCATGGAGTACCTACTTAGTGAATGTATGCTGAGCTTGGTACCATTGAACTTCAACAGACTAACTCCTGGGAAGCCATGGTGTAGCTCAGCAGCTCTCTAAGTGTTCCACAGACCTTCCCAGGGACTGATGAGACCCTTTCCAGGGTGTCTTTGAAGTGAAAACTATTTTCATCATAATATTAAGATATCAGTTATCTTTTTCACTGAATTGATATTTACAATCATGGTGCAAAACAGTAGTGGGAAAAACTGTTGGTGTCTTAGCAGGAATTAATACACCACCAAACTATACTAGCAGTCATTGTACTTTTCACCACTCTCACTGTTTTTTTTTTTTTTTAAATCCAGTTTCATTTAAGAATAACCCAAATAAAGCAGTAACAATTATTAATTTATTGTAAATTCACCCTTGAGTACATGTCCCCTTAATATTCCAAGTGACAAAATGTGGGGTACACACAGAAAGCACTTCTGCTGCAAGCTAAAGTGAGATTGTTTGATTTGCAGGCTCAACTATCTACTTTTGTCTTGTATCACAACTTTTACTTGAAAGAACAACTGACAAGCTAACTATAATTATTCAGACTCGAGTAATTGGCTGAAAGTTTTTTGAAAGTGAACTAAGTGATCTTGGAAAACAACTGACAGTGTGTGTTGCCAATGATAAAATTCAAGCTTTTAAGATAAAAATTAACATATTATGGAAACTTGTAAATGCCATAGTGAGCTTGACAGCTTTCCAATACTTGAAGACTTTTCTGATGAAACCAGTAATGCTATTAATGCTTGAGGGTTTTTCAAATTGTGTAATGAAATGTACCAGCATTTGGAAGATCTGTGTAACTCCATGAACTGATATTTTCTAAGCGACCAGTGCATGTATAAAAAAAGTTCAAATTTCAACATGGACAATGATTTTGATAAAGAGCGTACAAAATGTTCAGTGTATGACTTATGTTTCTGCATTGCCAGTCACCTTTAAGAAATTAATGCTTGTTGAGTTTTGGTGTAGTATTAAAGAATATCTATAATTATCTGAGGTGGCTATTAAAATACTCCTTCCTTTTCTAACTTTATATCTGTGTGAAACAGAACTTCTTTATCGATTTCATCCAAAATAACATGGTGTAGTGTATTCGCTAAAGAAGTGGAGATGAGTATCCATCTATCTTGTATTAAGCCAGTATTTAAATATTTACAAAAAAACATTGGACACTGTTATTGTTCTCACCATTTTTTGTTTTGAAAAATATAGGTTTTTTAAAATAAAATATATGGCTTATGTTAACATGTAGTGGGTTTCTTATTGTTGTAATGAAATGGATTAGTAAATATTTTAAAAATTTCTTAGTTCTGGCTTCAAATATGGTAAACATTGGTAGATATACCTCATATAAGCAAATGCTCGTTATAGTTCTCAAGAATTTTTAGGAGTGTAAAGGATTGCACAGGCCAAGAATTTTGAGAACTGCTAACCTAACTCCCATGGTACTTCAGCTGGGAACTGACCCTGATATCCCAGGAAGAATTAATTGTCTTTCATGTGAATGTAGCAGCACTTGGTTTACATCTCTATTACAACATTCCCACAGAATAGCATATTGGTTTGTCTGCCTGTGAACTTAGTGCTGACGGATACCTGATATTCAGTGTTTAATGAACAAATAGACACACAGACTGACTGACTGACTGAATGATTGAATGAGTAAGAGTTCCTGATCTGCTCTTTCTACCCCGAGGTCTGTTTTTGTTCCTGAACTGTTATGAGAGTCCTGTGGGTCCTATGGAGAACAGAGCTTTATACACACACAATAACCTCTTCTAATTAGATTTGCTGCCTTCAGCTTCCATTCCCTTCAGCCATATGGGAAATTTCTGTGGGTCAGAAAGGAAGAGTGCTTGGTTGAGAATTTCGTAATTATGGAACTTAAGGAGATTTTCAGAGGTCCTTTTCTTTTGCCACTATCTTGAGGGTTTTGGACATACAGTGAGCCTGGAAGGCGCATTGTTATGGTTACTTAAAGGTCACAGAGGAGACCAATTGAGAGACTCTGACATTTAAAGCAACTTTGGCATGTTTCCCAGGGGCCTTGGTATTAAAGGATAGGAGATGGCTGTTGTTACAGAGCCACTCGGAAAAGTATGAGCTACTTTAAGACAGAACACCTAAATCCAAGATGTTTTTACCTTCATTTACCTCCAGAGGAACGGAGCTGAAAGTTGATTTTTCCGAGGTTGCAGGTTAAAGGAATCTGAGATTTATCTGAGTTCCTCAAAATCTTAGAGATTTTGCTGAGCTAGGCTATCCTGGGGTCAGACACTAGAAAACTCAGAGACTTAAAGATTTAAGGCACCCTGAAAACTGCCAGGTCAATACTTCCCAAACTTTTTCATGACAAGACATCCCTAAAAATGATGATTTTTCTCTATCTCCCTGGAGTGAATCATGTGTCTTCTCATGGTTAGAGGTGATGGGTTTTAGGGACTGTGGCTTATGCCAGATCCCACCAGTTACCCTGAAGGCAGGGGGTGAATATCACTGCACATTGAATCCATTTGCAGCAGACTGGGATGCCAGGGCATATCTATTGGGAAATCATTTTCTAATCTAAAGCATCTGTGTGGGAGGGGGCTTCAATCTCATTGCACACTGTGTAGATTCCTTGTGTGTAGTGAGAAATCACTAATAACCTTCTCCAAAATTTTAAAGCTGTGGTTCCTCTAAATTAGACCAGATTACCTCTATAAACCACTGGGGCTGTTATCTAGTATGTTAAACAAGCTCAGAGATAACTTAAAATCATTGAGTTCTACTTCCATCTCATCTCTGGACCTGTTTTGGTAGTAGCCTTAGGGACTATTCCTATTTAGTCCAGTAACCTGGCAGAAAAAATAAAAATCATGTTCCAGAATCTCTTATGACATCAACACAAATTAGAGCACGTGAAGACATGTAGTAGCCATTATTTCCACATGGATTTGATAAAGTTCTAGATAACCCTAAAGGCAAAGAAAAGACATTTGTTTACCTGAGGAAACTTGTTCACTGTCAGTGTTGCCCAATAAATGGTAATTTATTATTTTTTAATAATATTAGGCTTATGTAAAAGTTGCAAAAATAATACAAATAATTCCCACATACCTTTCACCCAGCTTCTCCTAATTGTCATTTTGCCTAATTGTAGTACGATGTTGAAAACTAAGAAATTAGCATCAGTATGAGAATATTTTTAGTTGGTACTTGAGTTATCATTTTAAAACTATAATATTTAAACATATATTAGAAAATATATGTATGAGAAAAATAATAGGCATATGAAACCTATGATTTCATTCATTTTGTCTCTAAGATTCAGATTAAGCAGAAAGTTGATTTAAAGTAAATTTTAGTTAAAAAACATAAAAGTGACTTCGATTTCAAGTGGCATATTGACATGGCAAAATTAAGTTATGAAGATATTATTTGACTTTTCGGAATCTCTGTCAACATAAATGTGTGATTTAGGAATTTTAAGAACTTACCTCCTTTCCCTTACTACCTTGGTAGAGGCTCCTAGGACAATGGCTTCCCAAGTTGGGCTTTACAACTTCAGGGTGCCACTTCTCAGTGATTTGCATTCTCCATCCATGATGGTTCAGCCCAGAATAAAGTCCCTGCACGTGACCATAGCAAATCTGACTTCCCTATAATTCTCACATTACAATGTAGATTGATGATTATGGTAGTGATGATTGAAGTTAATGTTCTCCCAAAGACTGGGCATTGACAACAACTTGGAAATGTTCGTACTAGAGGGAGATTTGAGAGGGAAGTGTAAATTATCCAGTTAATGGGTTTTCTCCAATATAAATGCAAAAACTGCTTTCATCTTCAAGTCACCATGTAAATCACGCTGTTGCCTGGCAGTTTTACGTCCTCTCAGGTTCTGTGCAGAGATGATTGGTAAGAACTCTGGAGCAAGGTAGCTTTTTAGGGGTTGAGATGGCCATGAGGGCTGTGCAGATAGCCAGAAGGACTCTTGCTTAATCTGGAGTGGAATTTGCTGACCACATCTGCCTTATGAAGTTCAGTGTTTCTTCCTCCCTCAGGACTCAAAGGCACTTATAATAATTTGTGGCTCTTGAAACTCAGCCTTTTTTTTTTTTTTTTTTTTCCTCCTTGCTCCTTTCCTCTGGCTCAAAGAATCCTGATTTCCCATGCATGTTCTCATTGTTAGTGAATTAAGGTTTGGTGAGACATAGGGCTTCAGTTCAGGTCACCACAATTTCATTGTCCTTCTAGAAATCAGGAACTTGCTGGATTAAATAATGACTTCCAGATAGAGCAACGTGTTTTTTGGTGCAGGGTATGCTTTTGGAATTTTTTTTAAAGCCGAATCTTTCTTAGTGAAAGTTGACTCAGTCTGCTGATTTTTAAGATCCTCCTCCTTTCCCTCATTTTATTTTTTTATGTAAAATTTTGAATGTGAAGAGTAGCAGTGATGTATAAAGAACCATTTGATTGGAAACTACTACTTGACAGTCTTCTGTATTTTTTTGTTTATATTTGCCTGGCTTTCCAAACTACTCCACATTGTCTGGGATTCTGAAGTACTTTTCCAAGTCCTGGGGTGCTCTGGAATAATAGGATAAGTATTCTGATTTCTGAATGTCAGGCACATGAACTGTGGTTAATGTAATCCTCTGTTTCTATGTTGGCTTTTGTTTATTAACTTTTTTATTTTTAGATTTTATTTCCTGAGTTTGCATATCATGTAACAACTGCTGGTACAGGCATAATTAAAAAAAAATACAACAGCAAATTTGACCACTGAGCCACATGCTGACCACCTTGCTTAGAATTTGTAGATTTGCTAGCAATGTGTAATTATTATTTTTATTGCCTCAAATAACAATAAGTTCAGAAAAATATGACCAGAGGGAGCCATCTTCAGAGCATGTCTACATAATCATTAGAGCTGGGATTCATGGTATAGTGATACGTGTATTTCCCTCTAGTTGTTGTAATACTGGTGGAGACTGATACTACCCCTTGGATGCGTGAGGGGCATCCAGTAAATTGGGTCATTTATTCATTCTAACTTGGCAGATGGGAGCTACTATACTTCATGTGGACTGTAATGTCTTGCTAACCACTGACACCAATACTAACAAAACTGTTGGGCTATTTTATACAGTCAAGTAAGAAAGCATAGCACATAACTATGCTTTGGTTTTGCTCCAAGGTGACATTTCCAAAATACCTATTGTTGGAGTTGAGTAGACCCAATGAATGTCACCTGTCTTCTCCACCTAGCTTCGGGACCAGCTAAGAGACGGAGATAAGAGCCAGGCAGTTGAAAATGAAAATATCACCTTTATTACTGATCAAACTATGCTGGAAGATGTGGCTTAGATATGGTCAAGATGCTTGCTTAACATTATTTTAAACTAAACTTATGTCTCCAAATATCAGGTTTCCATGGAAATAGAGCTGGCCCTACAAGTCCCCACAGAGTTTAGACAGCAGAGCAGAAAACACTTTATTCAGGCACGCAGATACCAAAAATATAGAGAGGAATGAAAAGGGCTGAGTGCTGCCTGATCAGTTTTTTTTCCCCCATATTCATCAATCAGATCTGTTTCTCTTTTTTTAATAATGTGTACAAGGGTGGAGAGACCAGGCATGCTACCTTACTGGAGACGTATTATATATGGAAGCATGAATCCTGGAGAAGAGAAGTTCCCCAAGCCCCCATCACTCATTGCACACCAGGTCTTAAGCTAAGTACTTTTCCTCTATCAGCTCAGTTACTACAACAACCCTAGGAAGTAAGTGCTGTTTGTTTTTTGTTGTTCTTGTTTGTTTGTTTTTGAGACAGAGTTTTGCTCTTTTTGCCCAGGCTGGAGTGCAATGGCATGATCTCAGCTCACTGCAACCTCCGCCTCCCAGGTTCAAGCAATTCTCCTGCCTCAGCCTCCCGAGTAGCTGGGATTACAGGTGCCTGCCACCATGTCCAGCTAATTTTTTTAATTTTTAGTAGAGATGGGGTTTCACCATGTTGGCCAGGATGGTCTTGATCTCTTGACCTCATGATCTGCCTGCCTCGGCCTCCCAAAGTGCTGGAATTACAGGTATGAGCCACTGTGCCTGGCCAGTAAGTGCTGTTTTATTAATGTAGAAACTAAGGCCTCATAAGGTAAATAGTTTCCCCAAGGTCACACAGCTTAGAAAGTGGGTGAAAAAAATACATCCTTCAGTCTACCTGACCCCAAAGTCTCTGCTCCTAACTAGAGCACTGTGAGGTCTCAGAAATCTTAACTCTAACAGCACTTTTCACCTTAACATGCACTCTGGTACCTTATCTCTCTATACCTTGTTTTTACTATGTGTCCAATGGTGAGAACCATTCTGGCTTAGATGAGAGGACTCTTATAGAGAATAGACAGTAAGGAATGGTTGTAAATTACAGTTAGCCACACACACACGGACACCCAATGAATCTACTTATAGGTGAAGGATAAGCACTTATAATGTGGATAACAGAATGTATCCAGGCTTTTTTTCAAAATTTTCTTTATCTGTGAGCCGATACATGCAGGATAAAGGAAGTTAGCCTTATTTCCCATAAAGTGGTAAATTGGGTCACATTGTACTTAGAAGAGTATTTTATTCACTTATCCATCCATAAAACACTTATCAGGGGTCCATTCTGTACCAGGAGGCTCAGGGCTAAATTAGGAGGATGCTTTGATGGGGTAATAATCCAGGACTATGAGGTCCTGTACATACCCATAAAAAGAAAGGTAGTTAAAAGATTATAATGTCTTTTCAACCATAGTGGCTTCTTGGCAGAGCTATTTTCAGATATTATAACTCTTCCTCTTCTCAAAAATACATTCACTGCATTTGACTTCCTGTAGCATCACTTTGGTGATAGAATTCATTCATTCATTCAGTTACATGCTTGAATATGACTCTGAAGCCATATGTTTATTTTTTAAGATTTTTTCAGATTGGGGCCAACTGGACATTTTTGAGTTCAAAATGGTGGTGTTTGGAGGATGCTGTCACTCATTTGGTGATTAGTGAGCTTTGGCCTCTTTGCAAATAGATTGTCTTCTTTCTATGCCAAATGCAAACTTCTATCAGCTATATACAGAAAAACTTTCTTACAGTGATTGATTTTATCGGTGATAAAAATACCCTAATAAAGAAAGCAGTGAAATTGCCTTGGATATCTAGATGGGACAAGCCAAAGATCTATGACCCATCCTGTTGGGAATGTTTTCTCTGTGGGGCCCCTGGAAGAAAAGCAAGAAAGATGAATGAAGGTTTTCCTCACCTTGTCATACCCTCTTGATTCTCTCTGTGGACAAAGTCACTGGAGTTATGAACACTTTGAGTCTTCCACTTTAAAATTAGAATAATACTATCGGATAAATACTAAAAATCCACTAGGTTTTGCCCTTATTTCTAATAGATTGCCTGATTTTCAAGATTCTCAAGCATTTCCACTATGACTGTGCTCTAACAAGGCTGCCTTCATCACTGCATCCAAGGTACCTTCCTTGATTTAAATTATAAGCTTCTATTCAGGACTTACATGCATTGGCTGTGATTTGGTTTACGGCATGTCTTTCCTTATGAAATGCTCTTTTCTCCTTCTTTGCCCCTTGAAATGCTAGATTTTCTGCAAAAACCAGAATGAGTCCCTCTCTTTAATAAATACTTTTCACATTTGCCCTATTTCACATAGATATCCCTTCTATCAAAAGTCCCACAGTTTTTATTATCTAACTCACATTATTTCATATTACTTAATTGTTCATTCTGCATTTATTTTTCCTCCCAGATAGATGGTAAGCTCATATATAAGAGGTACCATCTTGTGTGTGTCTTTTTTTAGTTCCCTTGTCATCCTTAGATCCCCAATGCTATGCTCATCTAAAAGTCTCAATGAATAGTTACAGAATAAATGCATGAGTTCACATCTGCTGAGATTTGCTAAATCCTGAACTCTGTTGTTAACTCACACTGGGAAAAGTTTTTCAGTGGACTCTCTTTTCCTTCCTCAATTTTCTGCATGGCAGAGTGGAAAGAGCATGGGCTTTAGTGTCAGAGAATCCACCACTTATTTTAAATGACCACAGCCAAGTTTTATTCAAAGCTCCTGAACATTGGTTGTCTAATCTGTATGGGAGAGATAGTACTTTTCTCACAAGAGAGCAGGAAATCATATTTTAGGGAAGCTGGCACAGTTTTTGGCACCAACAAGATCCACCCAGGCTGTGCCCTCTCCTGTGCCTTTACTCAGGTAGCATCCAAGCACTCTTTCCTTTTCTGTTCAGTGATATCCTGATTAATGAAAGCTTTCTAAGGAAGCTCAGCTTGGTGCAAACAAACTCACAAAACCTCTTCTAAATCTTGCGAAGGAGAGCTGTCTGGGTGCATTAGCATGACAAAACCACCTCAGGACACAGCTATTTGTCCCAGTCCAGTTGAAGGTGGAGCCATGTTGGCTCAGCAAAATGACCAAATGTTCTAAATATATCTGGGTCAGTGGCCTCTTCTTTCTGTGCTTTCCCTTTTCCTTCCACTCCTCGGTGACCAGAGATTCCTCAATGGCTTCCCCTCCACCCTAACACAAAAACAGAAGTATCTGATATAATTAATGCTCTTTGATTAACTGACTGTAGTTGAATGTGAATGAGTTTCAGCTAGTGTGTTATCCCAACCAGCAGTTATATTTTAGGCCTTTTATGTCTATAGTCCCATGATAAGAGATCTCTAGCATCAGCAAGCAGAGAGATTTTCTGGGGCAGGAAAATTCTACGGTCCCAATCTGCTGGCTGTAAGGTTGACCTTGAACATAAAACAAATTTAGCCTTTTTAAGGTGATAGGATATGTTGGCTCAAAAGGGACATCTCTCTTTCTCCCTGATGGTTACGTTCCCTTTTCCCCTGGGAAGAGTTGATCTGAGTACCAGGTCTGGAGCTTGTTTTGGTGATTGGCAAGGGGGTGGGTGGAAAAGTGAGTACCCTACTATAATCCTCTTGCAGCCTCTAGAGGGCCATGTTTCCTGCCCTTGGTACCCTGAATGGCACCTCCTCCCTCCTTTAAGTGCTGATATCTTAACCTCATCTAAACCCTATTCTCATCATTTTCTATTCTAAGACCCATAAATGCATGTTTTATGTTTTCCAATACACTGGATGCTATTTTAGTTAGCATTTTATTAATGGACTTTCCACATTATAAAAATCACCATAAATCACAACAGGCAGAGTGGCATGGTAGAGTTTTAGGCTAAGAGGCAGGCGACCCAGGTTCAGTTTGGCTGGACAGCTATCATTGGTCCTCAGTATTTTCTAGGCCTAGCTTGGGTGCTGGGCATCCAAAAAGAGTTAATGCCAAGGCTGAGCCTTCACAGACCTTGACAGTTTGTGAATTAGCTCCACCTCTCAGTAACTGTGACCTTGAACAAGTGCATTTACCTCTCTGGATTATGTGTATAATTACGGCATTGGAGTAGGTGAATCTAATGCTCATTCTAGCTGCAGATTTTATGAATCTATGTTCAGCAGACTTGCCTCTGGGAATTAATACTTCAAAGTAATATTTTCCTATTGTAATAACCCTTCTTGTCTGATATCCTTGAACTCTTTTCTTTGTCTCTTGCATTATTTCCATCTTAGTTAATAATGTCTATGGCTGAGAAAAGCCTGTGATGAGGACCTGTTCTCTTCAAGAAGAGATGTTGGCTGGAATTAGATGTGGCCTGTTCCACTTATGTTTTCCTTTTTGAGCCATGTGTCTGTCTTAAACCTTTCTCCTGTCTTCACCAGCCCTTTCCTTGCATGTGTTATTAATACCCTTCTGTTTATTTCATTATGTAATTGCTCAGCATTTGTGTTGTGGCTGTTTAGAATCACATCCCCATAAACTCCTTCTTTATGCTTTCCTGCTTGTTCATACCAGTGTTTTCTAACCCAACGGTTCTCTGCCAGGGATGATTTTACCACCCCCTCCATTTGCAATGGCTGGAGACATTTGGTGCTACAGGCATCCAGTGGGTAGAGGCCAAAGATTCGGCCAAACATCCTACAGTGTGTAGGGCAGCCTGCACAACAAAGGATTGTCAGGTTCAAAATGTCAATAACGCTGAGGTTGAGAAACCCTTGGAGAATTATTTTTAATTTCTTTAAAGCAGAAACCAAGTATATGTGTATTTCCATGTGAATAGGATGCAGCACAGGGCTACACAACAAGAAAGAAAAGACATTGCTTGTTATTGTTTGCCTAACTAGCCCCTGGGTAGGTGAACAGAGCTACCGTGGCTCAGTGATATAATTTAGTCATGTGCCATCTTACAATAGCACAGCCAGGAAGATGGATAGCAAGGTCTGACTAAAACCACGACCAGGCACAGTGGCTCACGCCTTTAATCCCAGCACTTTGGGAAGCCGAGGCAGGTGGATCACCTGAGGTCAGGAGTTCAAGACGACCCTGGCCAACATGGTGAAACTCCGTCTCTACTAAAAATACAAAAATTAACTGTGCAGTAGTGGTGTGCACCTGTACTCCCAGCTACTCAGGAGGATGAGACAGGAGAATCACTTGAGCCCGGGAGGCGGAGGTTGTGGTGAGCTGAGATGGCGCCACTGTACTCCAATCTAGGTGACAGAGTGAGACCCTGTCTCAAAAAAAAAAAAAAAAGAAAAAGAAAAATTAAAAAAAAAAACACAGTTGCGATATTTCATATGATACTTTGAAACATGTAAAGACTATTCTGTTGGGATATGTAGTCAAATACAATAAGACTGAAGACCCTAAGGCAATCCAGCTGGGATATGTTCACGAGAGGGTACTCCTCATGAGAGTAGCCACAAGGTCTGTCACAGTGACTTGTGAGGCATAGGAGTGCTTACCGTGAGTGGAAACAAAGAGCAAATCGTTCAGTAGGATGGGATTTCATTTGGTGGCAAATTTTAGCACAGTGTCAAGCTCTCTTAATGAGCAGTGGTACTACTTTCTTTAGGAAGAGAGGTCATCTAGTTTGACATTTGTTTTGCTTCGTTTTATAATTCTCAAGTTAGAACTGGTGCTTCTCTATAAACCTGTGATAACATATTCTAGAACAATGCTTGTAAAATTTTAATGTGCATATGAATCACCTGAGGGTATTGTTAAAATGCATAGTCTCTTTAGTACTTTTGGGGTGGGGACCAAGAAGCCACATTTCTAATAAGCTCCATGCTACTGGGTCATGAGAACACTTTGAGTGGCAAAGTTTTTAAATATTTAAGCTGTATAGTGTTTTAAAGGTCATTTACCCCAAGCCTGTATATCACAAATGATGAAACTGAGGCCTGGAGACTCTAGAGCAGTCATGGACAGAGCATGGTGAACAGACATCCAAGCCCAGCCCTGTTCCCATGCCCTTCCTTCCCCTCTTCCCCTACCCCCAAGCTTTTCACTTTGCTGCACAATTTTCAGCAAGCCACTTCCTGTTGCTGGGCCTTGGCTTCTGTTTTTAAAAATGAGGGGGCTGTAGTACCTGTGAATTCTGCTGTAACTGGGGCTGTCATTTCCTCCATGCCTCTGTCATTTGGATGCCCATGGTCACGTTGCTTGTGGCTCTTTTCCTGCTGCCTCCAGGGAGTGAATCTGGAGAATGCAGGAAGCAGGGCTGGCTGGGCAGAAGATTGCTGGGGACTGCTGCTGGGGTATTGGTTGCATTAGCAGGTACTGTCTTCATGTGGTGAGTATACTAGGATCTAGTATCTAGTACACTCGTCATATGAATGAACTAGGATCTAACCTTGGTCACAAATGAATCCTAGCACCCATCGAGCTAGTTCAGGGCCACTACTGATGTGATGAAATACACAGAGCTTAATGGGAACTGACATTTCTTGCTGCTGAGAAATGAGACAACAAAGCAAAAGCAATGTCCCGTGGCAGTAAGCACATCCACCTGCCCCTCCGCATGTAGAAAAAGTTCTCTTAGAATCCTAAGGATGGAATTTCTATTAATATTGCGTTGAAGGTCATTGAGGACAGGAAAAGGAAGAAGAGAGAGGAGACCTGCGCCTTCATTCACTTGAACCTCTTCATTATTCATCTGCTTATAATGTCTTTTCTGGCATCTTGTTCTTTTTCAGGTCATTATTATAACTAACCAAAATAGTTAGCCTTGGACATCCCTCTGGGAATTCCTAAGGCATTTCTCAAAACTTATCTGAAAATAATGATTACACCTCTTCTCATAGGATGATCATTATTGCCGAAGTTTCCTTTCCCTCCTGTATACATTTTTACCGCTTCCTTTTTGCATTCTGTAGAAGCATACAGTGAAGCCATTTTTAAAACTTGGAGGAAAAATCGATATTTTAAGCAATAAAGATGCATTGTTTTTCACAGGAGTTTTCTTTGAGGATTTCTGCAGACATCAGACAATAAATATCCTTTGTATCTCTTTAAAGCATTAAGGAGGATAGCCCCTTTCATTCCCTGCTGAATAATAGTAAGACTGAATCATAGCGATTTGGTGTTTGCGTAAGTCCACTCCAGCGGGTTGGTGGGGAGCGGACCAACATCAAGAATAAAAATCCAGACACCTTGTGATTCTCCATTCCAGTGAGGTTGCTCCCAGTAGTACATTAGACAGGACTCCAGAGGTGGAAGATCAGTGTTCTCTAACAAGATCAGAACTGTAAGAGCTGATTAGACCCGTGCGATGGAGCAGGAGTAGATAATGAATGGTGGAGAGGTCAGTTAGGTACTACTGCTTTCAGGAGCCTGCATTTCAGAAGCAAGAAGGCACTCAGTGAAATGAAAATGTAACTCATTTAGTGTTGATGCAATGACATTCCTGTATTTGCAATCCATTACTAATCTGTGGATCTCAGTGCTGCTTGGAAGCATGGGGGCTAGCTATGTACATGGAATGATGAATTTTGTAGATGTTAGCACAATGGATTGGGATTTGTGGATCCGGAGATCTGTGCCCTCATTTCTGCTGCTGTTATCTGCGATCAATAAATGCTTTCAACACACATTCCCTGGGTGACTACTGTAGGCATAACACAGTTCTAGTTCCAGATAATTTTGTTTCCTTAGCATCTGATACATAGTAAATATTCAGGATAAGTTACTGGAATAAATAAATGTCTGAATGAATTAATGTACGTGCTAAGGCAAATGTGACCTGTTCCTTTCCCTCATATAGCATGCAATCTATAGCATAAGCATATAATCTATAGAAAATTAGTTATCTTCTTGAGTTTCATTTTCCCCACTTCAAAAATAAAAATAAACTAGACTTTTACAGGGCTAAACTATGAACTCGTTTATTCTCACCCTTTTGGATGAGTGGAGATGCTTATCTGCAAATTATTGTTAGATGCGTGAGTAGAGGGTCTTTACATTAGCTGGACTATAGGTAAAATAATGACCTTTGTCTGCTCTGATGATACTAGTGCGCAAGTATTATTAATGACAAGATATAGCCCCGTTCCTCCCCCATCATTATGCTTTGACCATCTTGACCTATTGCCACTTAAAGAAAAGAGAAAGGCTTGATGAGTTTGGGATTATGGGGCGTTCATGCTTACATGGCACACAGACTTTGAGCCATGTGTTTTTGATACAGAGGAGAATTATTTCAGTCTCTTAAAAAAAACTAATATTTTTAAGGGACAAGGTGTTGTGGAAAGAGAAGAAGAGCTTGGGCTTTGTGTCTAGACAGACCCTGTTTTGAATTCAGTCTGTGAGTGATTGCTATCCAGTTATCCAACTACTCTGATCCTCGATTTTCCTTTGACCTCTGAGAAGTTTATAAATGGTAAAGTGCCTTGCACACAATTATTGCCTAATAGTTCTTCCTATTCTAATTATTGTCTAGGTCAATGCTTAGAAGCATCTTTATAGATATCTTAGTTGGATAAGTAAGGTGATACATGTGATGAAAGCAGGATTCAGCTGGACAGGCACAGATATTATGCTGAAATATGAGAGTTACTTTAAAGGCTATCTTTAAAATTATAGTGTATGAATCATTGTGATTTATGAACTAACCAAAAAGAATTCTTTTCCTGGAGAATCTGACCCATGCTGAGTCACAAGGAGAGGGAGACCGCCAATATTGGAACATCTCCCTCACGTTTTTACTCCCTTCTCACTCTGAGTATGAGTATCCCTTAACACATCATTTTACTTGGAAAATGCATAAGCAAATATGTGTGATTCCAGGTCTTCAATGAACAGCTTTACTGGCATCATAGCAGTTTACACCTGTTAAACACAGGCAGTTTGCTAAGCAAGTGCTAGAAGGTATACCAAGGCAGGATACAAGGTGGCTTGCAGAGTGGAATTTTATTAGCTCTGTTTTTTCTATCAGGGCCTTTGGAGTTCAGTCCCAGGGGGGGTCCCAGTCATTACCCAGATGGTATTCAAACCTTGGTGGGATTCTAGATTGCAGATTACAGCTTCCAGACTTTGGATGTTCCATTGACATAATTATCTAATGCAGAAAGGAGACCCTGCTGCTAGTATATCTGCACCTGCCTCCTGATGAGTGGGCTTAGGAGATATTGGGGTCAGGGAAGGGCATGCAAAAATTCAGCTGCAGGATCACGAAGTTACCTGAATGAAGCCACAGGATGAGAAAAGCAGACTGCCATCATTCCTCTTGGATGACTTCATTTGGTACCTACTCATCTCTACTGGCGACAAAGTTCAAATTGAAGATAGTAACTGGTAACCCAAAAGGCAGATATGAATCTTCTTAGCCAAGATAAGAATCATGTGTCCTGCTCAGGGGAAAGGAATTGATTAGATTGTTATTTGTCTTTGTTCACATGTTTTTAGAAATGCGAGACTTTCCTCACTTCCTTCGATTATAAAGGTAATATATGTTCACAGTATTTGTTTTAGAAATGATAGGAAATAATAAAGAGGGGGAAAATTACCCATAACTTTACCAACCAGAGGGAACCTGCTATGGTTTGGATGTTTGTCCCTTCGAAACCTCATGCTGAAATTTGATTGTGAATGTGGCAATGTTGGGAGGTGGGACCTGGTAGGAGGTGTTTGGGTTGTGGGGACAGATCCCTTATACATTTCCTCCAGGGTGAGTGAGTTCTCACCTTATTGGTTCCCACAGAAGCTGATTGTTAAAAAGAACCTGGTGCTTCTCCACCATCACCCCTGCTTCCTCTCTCTCCGATAGCTCCCCTTCTGCTGGTGTCTGCTGTGAGACAAAGCAGCCTGAGGTTCTCACCAGATCCAGTTGTCCAGTCCTGAACCTTCCATCCACCAGAACCATGAGCCAAATATGTCTCTTTTCTTTGTAAACTACCTGCTCTCAGGTATTCTGTTACAGCAACACTAAACAGACTGACAGAACCCTTCTGACACATAGGTATATTTTCCTCTTTTAAAGCCTAATTTTTACCTACTGTCTGTGTATTTTAAAAATCTTGGTTTTTCATTTAAAAATTTAATATACACAAATTTCCATACTATAAAAATCTAAAAAATGTAATTTTATGAATTCTGGGAAGGCAGCAGATGGGTTTACTATTAAATTCTCAGTTCCTATCAGTTTGTGACACAACACAATCTCTCAATATATAGTTGTTGAATAAAATAAACAATGATATTCTAGCATATGGATGTTAAGTATTCTATTGGATAATATTGAAATTTCACATTTTTTTTTTTTTTGCAATTATACCTAATGCTGCAGTGAACATCTATGGTATAACAAAGTTCTTTTTGTATTTCTGATTATTTTCTTAGGATGGATTCCCAGAAGTACAATTACACACTCTGTCAAAAGGGTATGAGCATTTTAAAGTTCTTGGAACATATTGCCAAATGACTTTCCAGAAAGGTTGTATTAATTTATATTTCCACCAGAAGTGGATGAGAGGCACATTCACTGTAGCCCAGGCAGACAGGGAGTAAATACAGCAGTAAGGACCACTTTGGCAGCTCCATCCATCTGGGAGGACAGACAAGAGCAGCTTCTGGTGGCTTGAGGGGAAGGTGTTTTTTAATAGGATCTGAAGAGTGAAATTTGTCATGTCCTTTAATTAAAAAATCCAATAAGTGCAAACTTGGTCTAAGGATAGAAAAGATAACATTTTAGCAAAACCGAAATATAAAGCTTTCTCCTTCTCAAGGGACCTAACAACCAGTCCCTGCAAACCTCGGAGAGGATGCTCCATGCCAGGAGCTAATGGTAACCTTGTCTGCCTCCACCACTCAGTGTCAAACACTTAAACGTGGACCAGGCTCACACCAAAGTCTCTAGGTGACACTAATTCCTGATTTAATTACCCTTGGCAGTGTGTGATGGGCCTTAACAAGCTGGAGTCCCTGATGAACTGCATCTTGGGGGTTTAGAGCATTACCTAAAGGTGTGGCCCTCACCCAGGCTAACTCTGGTGGGTGCAGAAAACCAGATTACAGCTCAGAGATTCAATGAAAATGACAGCGCACCATCCAGTGACTTGCAACGTGACACTTTTAAGTGGGAAGGTGAAACATGGTATTTTTCTGGACCTAAATCATTAGAAAAGAAGCACTCCAGGAAAAATTTTAAGAGTATCAGCATTAGGTAGGTGCCATGCCACCTCTCATGCCATAGAGTCATCATCCTGGGGCACAGACTGTTTTACTTTGTTATTCATTTCAAGCCTCCTGTTGATGTACGATAGGTCTGCAGAGGGAGGGTACACTTGCTCACTACTCTGGGAGGATATCCTAACCTCATAACCAGGGTCACACAGACCACCCTGCCATGCACTGCCAAAGCCTAGTTTTATCTCTGGCCTTCTTTGTTGACTGAGATAAGATGGCTGTTTTGTAAAAGGAAATTAAACAGGAAGATATAATAGAAAAAGAAAATGTCAATTATATTTGCAAAGGTAGATGAGTTTACAAAGTAAGGTTTAGCCATGAAAGGGATTGTTCACTCATAAACTCTGTGACCTTGGGGCAAGTTAGTTAACTTTTATGAGCCTCAGCTTTCTAATCTGTGAAATGCAGATAATAATACTCACATAGAAGGGTTCTTTTTTAATTTTTTTTTAATTTTTTTTTTGAGACAGAGTCTCGCTGTTGCCCAGGCTGGAGTGCAGTGTCATGATCTTGGCTCACTGCAACCTCCGCCTCCTGGGTTCAAGTGATTCTCCTGCCTCAGCCTTCTGAGTAGCTGGTACTATAGGTGCATGCCACCATGCCTGGCTAATTTTTGTATTTTTAGCAGAGACGGGGTTTCACTGTGTTAGCCAGGATGGTCTTGATCTTCTGACCTCATGATCTGCCCACCTCGGCCTCCCAAAGTGCTGGGATTACAGGTGTGAGCCACTACGCCCGGCAAAGAGTTCTTGTTAACATTAGAAGATGGAATGCATGAAAGAGAATATAGCATGACTTTTAGCACGTCACTGGGTCTCAAGAATGGTAAGTGCATTTTTCTCTTTTTTTGTTAGTTGATTATTATTTTCCCCATTCCTTTGTTTCTGTTCAACTCTCTTTCTCAGGTAGAAGCTAAACAAAGATATTCAGCCTTCAGGCTGAAGATTTGAGTTGACAGTGCTTCTAGATCTGGCGGCGGTATTGATCCCTCCCAACATCCTGCTTCCTTGCTTGGTGGGATCCTTGGGACCTACAAGCTGCTCTGCAGTGTTATTTCTTCACATTTCACCTCCCCAAGCCTTTCCTCTGTCCTTACACTTATTTGTAGTTTGATTTTGAAACTATAATAATCTCTTCCATTGATGAATGGTCCCCAGTTTCTCACCTGGAATTCATGCCAACTTGTTCAATGAATGCAGTAATTATATAGCCCAGGAACTGACACTCTTATCCCTTACATATGCCTACTGGGAACTTCTTACACTGCTTGAAGCATATTTATCTGTTGTTTTCCAAATAAGATGAATTCCACTATTTGGTGAAATGTGGTCTGGTTTCTGTCATCTATTGATCTGGTTTATCATCGTCATCTATTGTTCTGGTTTAGCATACTGACCTGGTCTTCTTAAAATAATCCTGATGGTAACACCATCCTTTCTTGGAGCTCGTTGGCACCTTTGACAATCAGAGGCTACTTCCCTCTTTGTTCTTACATTCATACTTATTTTTTGACTGTTTATCATATTCCTATTTCATGGATGATAAGAAATTTCAATGCTCATATGGTATACAGAGTGGAGATGAGTGATTGCTATCTCCTTAGGCCAGTGGCTGAGCCAGACTTTGCTGGGTCGGGTTGCTAATTCTACCGACTTCTTTAATTTCTTTTCAATCCATTCTATAAAATTAAACAACTCTTTCCCTCAGTTGCACCCAGAGGAGATTAGTCTTTTAGATTCTTGTCTAATACCCAAAGACCATAAACACACTTTTGAAATCACAGAAGAAAGAGAAGAGTGATTTTCTCACAGATGTTTCTTCTAGATTTTGATTTGGGAGTCACTTAGAGATCTCATATTTGGTGCATACACATGAACAGACATGCACCAATTTCAAAAATAGCAGTAGTACTGTTAGTTCTCCAAATGAAGGGTAAGAATATTTTTAAAATTGTGAGCTTGTTCAAAAGTAACTCATTTGACTTTTGAAAGAAATATATGGAGGATTTGAGGATAACAATTTTAACGCTAATAATGTTTTGACTTTTAGAATTTTGATTAAATTAAGCAAAGATTAAATGCAATTTGCGTCTTTGAACTCACCATAAAAATCTAGTACTGGGCGTAGAGGCTGTGTGATGCATAATGAGAAAATTTGGGGTGAGGATAGCCTATGGAGCTAAAAAATAATCTTCAGAGAGGCTTGTGAGAAAAAGAAATGGACACTCTTTTGTTTTCTTTTTTTCATATAGTACTTCTAAGTTATGACTCCTTTTCAAAAATATCTTGTTTTCCCTCATTCACCTAATGACAGAAAATTATGTGAATAACCCTTAAATTCCTATGCAGGGTTGTAATTAAGAAAAGATCAAGCCCCCTAAACCATTTCTGCTAGTCAATGGAAACTTACATTTATATTATTATTATTATTACTGTTTTGTTGTATTAGAACCTGATGATTGCTTCACCAGGGCATTGTAAGTTATTATTTGTAAAGAAATTGTATCTCTCTGGAATAAAGGTCATTTTCTTTTGCTGTATAAGTTGACATGAAAAATTACATCTACAGCAAACATTTACGTTTTGAATCATATGCGTACAGAATGCTGTTGACCTGACAAACTGTTTAAATAAATCATCAAAATAGGATGCCATCCATCCAACAGTTTTGAAAGAGTTTGCAAGTAAAGTTGTAACACTGTGGGCCAAATATGTCAGATGGCTCCTGAATGAGAACCCTGAGTCACTGGCTGCCCTGTGCAAGTGTCAGCAATACCCAGGGATCTTCAGAGGGGACCTCTGCACCCTCAGGTCACCTTCCATTGAAGGACAGAGGTGAAGCACTAACCAAGGAAGTACCACTGAATGGGCACAAACCATAGGCAGAGTGGAAAGACAGCATGGTGGTAAGAGTCTTGGGCTTCAGACCCCAAAGGACATGGTGGGTGAGGTGTATAGAAGCTGCTCAATTATGGAGAAGGCATGGGCATGGGTGGAATAGTGGAAAGTATTGCGACATGGGTGAAAAACTGGTGTAGACGTCAAAGAAGAGAATAAATGAGTGCTTCTCGGAATAAAAAGCATTAACCGTGGAGTCTTCTAGAAACCAGTACTTCAAATTTTTAATTTAACATTTTAATATTTTTATGGAAGAGAGAGGTCATAATGAAATTTCTTTAGTGTGCAATCGACACTAAAATCTTCCACATACAGGAATGTCAAGCCAATGGAAATAAATTTCAGAACTATCAGAGAAGCTTAAATGAGAGAATTGAAGAATAACTTCTTTAAAAAAAAAATAAAACGTCATGTTTTGCAGCCCATATGAGTGTGACCTACCTGCACAAGATTTGTCTGACTGTTCCAATGATTGCTCACCCTCTAAAAGCCTTTTATGCTTATTGTTTATGCTGTCTATTTGGCATGGGGCATATGTTAGCTTCAAAATGTTATTTATCTTTTTCCATATACATCTTGATTGCTCAGTAACATTGTATTTTTCCTTCTGGTATCACCAGAATCTACCACAGAGCCCAGAAAGCACTGGATCATCAATGAACCTTTCGGGTATTCTTGATCATTACCTTCGCCCAGGTTCCCTAGAAAACAGGGCTTGAGGCATGCACTAAATTATGTTGCTTTTAATAGCAAGGCAAGGACCACAAAAATGAAGAGAAAGAGCGGTGAGCAAGGAAGGAATGAGAAGCGATGCATGATGATACGTTATCGTAATGACCTTTGCTTCAGGACGGCAGCAAGAAGACTCAGCAAGTCACTTAGTATGCACGTTTGCCTTGTCAAATGGGAAATCTTTGGACAGAGGTATCCCACTCTTCGGAGCAGTCCATGGAAGAGAGGAAGGAACAACTGTTTATCCACTTGGCCCCTTCCTTGTTCCTGTCTTCCACTGGTCCTTTATTAACTCTCGTGTGCATTTGGGTTGCATCACCTGGCTCCTGCAGTGGCCACTGAGCAAGCCAAATCTCAGACCCTAACGAATGGCATTTCATTTGATCTGGAAGTTGCAGGAGATGCTAAGACATAAGGGGTACAGCCTGTTAGCCTGGTGTATGTCTCTAGCCAAGGGAGAGAGGGTTTGTCACTCTCAGGCAAGTAGCTATTCCTAAGCAGCAAAGCCATGCTGGCTTAGGTCAACTTCATCAGTTACTAAGGGCAGCTAAAATGGAGCAAGCAGCTGAGGGTCTCAGAGGTGGGAAGCCCAAGGCAATCAGATGATGGTCATAAGATGTATCTGATAGGATGATGATAATGATGATGATGATGGTGATGGTAAAATAAAAGCACTGGCAGCAAGAAATGAGCCAAGAAAGCACCTGAGGAAGCAAGCAGGAATCACCAAATAGGTGGAAGACATTTTTAATGTAAGGACAGGTTAAACACTCTTCAGTTTAGATAGGTAGGGGCCAAGAGTAGTCCTAATTAAATGGATATAGATTTGTTCATAACATCTTGGAATATTAGAAATAACGGGCATCCTTTGAAGCTTGAAGGAGAGTTAATTTGGGAGAAATGAGAGTATTATTATTATTTAATATAGTGGGTAGTAAACACATAGAATATATTATCCTCTGAAGAGATGTTGTCAGAATAAAATACAAATTGGTTGAAGAATAATCGAGGTAAGTTCATATTTTATGGAGCCATAATCGGCAACTATGAGGAAATTAAGGGTGTTTAGGGTACTGGCCCTAACTTTTTGAGATTGAGGTCACAAAAGACAGTAATGTCCTTCATATAATATACTTGGTGTCATTTTCAATGACTGAATCCTGGTCTGAATGGATCATTGGTCTGAGCCAATAAAGTGTTGTACATACCTATTTTTATCATTAATATCCATAGTAATTTCAGGGACCTTTTCCCCACAAGGGAGGTGTGAGGGTTTGTGAAGGATGCAACAGAATTTTTGCCTGTACATCTAGGTAAGCAACCTACATTCTTATAAAGGAATGGTGTTCTCTTTAAGGACTACTCGGCCTTTGTCAATACTTTGTCTATTAGCATTTAATTCTCCTCTACAAACCAGTGAGGGATTAAATGGGCAATCAGTCCACTTAATCTTTGCATAGTCATTTGAAACACAAATATAATATACATTAATTTCATCATACTCATTCTGAACTCTAGTTCTTTGCCTAAATTAATCTCTATACTTGGATTGCCTTCTCTCTCTGTTTATCCAATCCGTGCACCAAAAGACTCAGGCAAATTCCCATTTCTCCATAAAATCTCTAACTACTTCATTCCTTGTGGCCTTTCACCGCTTTAAATCATTTGGCATTTATTTCTTTGTCATAAATACTCAGCTTTATGCTGTCTTGAATTGGTTGCTAATCACTTTGTTTATACATAGATCATATTACTCTAACTAGATTTTAAGCCCTGTTAAGATCAGAAGTGAGGTCTCACAGCACTGCCATCTTCTGCCAGCATCTGGCACAATGCTAGGCACTTAGTTGATGCTGGCTGAACACTTGCCAAGTGATGGGTTGGCGTGTGACAGGAGTGTACGGACTACCACACAAGCCAACTTGAGATAGCAGGCAGCTCTCTGTAGCCCCATGTGAAAATGCTTTCTCGTTGCATTTGGGTAATGAAAGCAGTCCTTAATTTTCACTGAGAGTAATAAAAGTTATTGCCCCTTTTAGTGGCACTAACTTCCTCCCACTCCTCCTCCTCTATCAAAACATGCTGGTGAATCCTAAAGACCTCCTAATTGACAATAAAGAGAATTTAATCTCCTACCTGATTTTTAAGAACAGAATTTTCTCTCCCTATCTTTTTTCTTTGTTCCTCTGGGCAGTGGCTTCTGTGGTAGCTGTTAGCAAAATGCTTCTGGCGATATACATCAGACATAGAAATCCATCATGGCTAAGTTCCTCCCAAGCTAATATCTAAGATGATACAGTGTTTAGCTAAAGCGCCATGAAGCTCACACTCACACCCTTACTAAATCTCTCATACGGGCCTTCTTTATCTCATCCCTCCTGGTGAGAGTTTTGTGGGAGAGGATTCATCTGTAGTAGAGGCCAGAGGAAAGACTTGGAGTGAGAATGACTTGAATAATTTGGCCTCAAATGTGCTACTGAACTCTATCAGCCTCAGTTTCATTATCTTCCAGATGCTTCTTGTGAGGATGAAATGAGATGAAAATGTGTGAAATGCTTGGGTAAATGAGGAGAGTAGATGCTCCACTGCCAGGTTAGGATCCTAACCGGGATTTCAAATGCTGGCTACCTGCTTGAAGCTGATGTACTCATCCTAGCGGGGAAAAAACGCTGAGCTAGCACCCTGTGCTTCTTAGAAAGAGAAATGTGGTATACATGGAAGCAAGAGTCAAGCCCTCTGTGGGAAGCAGCTCCTGAGCCCCGCGATAATCAGAAGTGCAGCTGAAAGGCTTCCTCGAAAATGGCTCCGTCAGAGAGAACAGAATTAAATGCCCTGAAATCAAACCTTTTACACAATGGACCAGTCCTCCTCCTGGGCAAGATGGAAATAGACTTGCCATTCTGGGGCTTAGTTCTTTTACTTCTCCTTTCTTTGCTAATCGGCCACTGAATTCGGCTTCCTCCCTGGGGTTAGCTCACAAATCGATCCTGAGGCCTCCCAAAGGTTTGGCTATGCCAATTTCTTGCTGCATCACTGGCCAAAATGTAATCAGCTCATAGAGCCAGGGTGGGAAAGAGGCAGTTTGCAGTGAATGACTGCTATCTGTAGAGAAAGTCTGCTCTCGAGAACCCTGAACTCCTAGCATAAAGAAGTAGCCCAGGGGCCCCCAGGAGCCCACTGGGTTGAGGTTAGGGTAGGAAGTTGGGGTAGCCAGATAGGAATGTGAGGTTCCACCTTCCATGATCTGTGGTCACCATCTTTGGGATGTTGAGTAAGGGGTGTTACATATTTTGTAGACTCTGTTGCCTGCCTCATCTGTAAAAAGGGAAAAATAGTACCTACCCTGCTTCCTTCATGGCGTTTTGCTGAGGAACAGATGCTCTAAGGTGTTATATTTTTGAGAACTCAGTAAACCACAAAATGTACTAGGCAGTTGTTGGGTATTAGTTGTCATTAGTGCGGGCAAAAAGTTTGATAATTATTGTTATTTGATGAGTTTTTCCCTTTGTTTCTTAATGAATGCCTTAACATTTTTTGTGCGAATTTGTGTTGACCTTCTATATTTCCTGTTGATTGATTGTTGGAATGAAGCCATCACCTGTACTAAGAGGGTTTGCATGGGACCACTAGTAATGAATCCATTCTACTCAGCATATACTAGTTCCCCTAACTCTTGCTGAAGCCTTGTGGAAGAATGTGTTTCTGCACCCCTGACTAGCACCTGACCCTGCGGTCAAGTGCCGCTGCATATGGCTTATGTGTGGTATTAAAATAAACGAGGCAGAACCAGCTGCACTGCACACTCCCTGGAGTGTTGAGAGGAGCCTTGGCTTTGCAGCTAGGGGCTGGTGCTTCAGGAAGTGCTTCAGTTATGATAATCCCTAGAGAGAAGAAGGTTGAGGCCTCCAAAAGGGGCAGTGCACTTTGTTGTTCTGATCCTAGCTCACTATCTCAAGGGCTCTTCTCTCTCAGCCTTTCCATAATTTATTGAAAGTCACTGAGAAGACCTTTTAGATCCTGGGCGTTTCTGCCTCCAGTTCTTTGAAATAAGGAGGATAATTCCCGTCACCTCTCTTCCGGGAAGGCAGTGCGTCTGATGAGTTAGGTAATGTCTGGACAGAGCACTGACCACTGTGAAGTGAGAAGCAGTGTGGAGTGGCCAGATGCAAAAACCGCAGGTGGTGACACGAGCAGTCAGGTTGCCAGGACAGGACTGTTGCCCTGTCTTGTGAGCAGGAGTCTGAGCTGAGCACAGTGTCCTGAAATGGTGAGAGGCAGCAGGGTAGGGAAGAGAGAAAAGGGAGGGTCCCCATTTGGCTTCTTAACAATCTTCCCTCTAGCATCCTTGACTTTGAAAGTTAAGGCTCTTCCCTGCTGCCACATTCCAGCAGCAATCAAGTATGTTTGAGCCATCACTGCTCAGCTCTAGTGTGCCCAGCTATTACAACTCATCAGGTTGACAGGAAGTAAAGACAGTTCCACTCTCTGGGTTTTGTTTTGGGTGGCATTGTGCTATGCCTCTTGAAGAATGGGTGAGATATGGCTCCTGTCACTTCTGACCCATGTCTTTTCCTGCTCTGAGTCTCCCGCCATCCACATTAACTCACTGGGCTTTCTCTCAGTCCCTCTGCAACCCCAAGTTTACCCTTGCTACTTCCTTGTTGCAACTCATTTTAAAACCACTTTGGCATGAGGAGAATGGGATTTGGCAGGTAACAGTAGGGTCCCCATCGATCTCTTTTTTAACCCAATAACCCCAAAGTGCTCCAGGGTAGTGGCAGCACTTCCTCCTCTCAGCATTGATGCCTTCTGCTCGAGCCAAGAAATGAAACTGCCAGTTTTGTGCTAAGCGGGTCAAGAGGGCCTCTCGTTTCCTTGCATCTGCTTCAACCCTGTTGACGACATCCCTGAGCTGCTCTGCACTGCCAGCAGGGCCACCATTTCAGTTCTGCCATTAGTACTTCCTCAGCCGCAGCTCTGGACGCATGTTACCCTCCTCCCTGATCACATCTAGGTCCTCATCACAAAACCTAGACTCTTGGCAGGGACGTGGGGAATATCTCCATAGGTGAGTCTTTTTAACTAACTTCAGGGGCCCTCAGGTCAGCAGATCATGGAATCGTGAAATGTGAGAGCTCATAGAGCCTTAAAGAAGTTGGAGGAAGGGAAGAAGGAGGTGGAGGAAATGCTAACTTTTACAAATCACTTTTTGTGTGCTAATGGTAGTAAAATGCTCTATACCTTATTTTACCCCAAGCCCCAGAAAGAGTAGAAGTGAGTATTATTAGACTTTTTTTTAATAGATGAGAAACCTATAGGATTCTCATCTATAGAAAGAGGATAGTAACTTGCCCAACATCACACAGCCCTCAAGGAGCAGAACTGACACTGAAAACCCAGATCTGTCTGATGTCAAGGGCCACATTTCTCCCATGAAATAGACTTTTCCTGCCTTACAGTTCCCCAGGGCCCCTCCTTCCATTGTGCTGCTGAGCAAACAGAAAATGGATCATTTGTGTATCACTTATTCCAGGTCACAGAGCTTTTTTTAGGGGCATAGATCTTTCTGTCTTTTACCCAGTGTCCATCTTAAAAAGCACTCAGCACTCCCCCTTCATCCTGTGTAGGATTATGATGATATTTGGTGTCCTATCTCTTAGTCTATTGAAACCCAAAACCTTTTGTTCCTTCTTATAGAACTCACATGGACTTTACATGGTGCATATATATATCACCAGCAGCAATAGCATCAACAGACAAAATGCAAACAAAAACTTGCCTATGGTGTTTTTAATTCACAGATCTGATTTCCCTAGGATGAAAATACTCCGTGCTTGTAAGCACCTTCCATTTCCAAACCTCAGCTCACAATAATCTAACATACAAGCAATAGGATGGTCAGAGGCAATATCCGTATTAGATCTCTAAGTTCAGTTCAGAAGAGAGAGGAAGGCCGCTGCTAGGGATCTAGTGCGGCTTGGGCATCTTGTCCAGTAGGGTGAATGCCCCCTTTCTGGTGCCTGGACTCAGTGCCTAGATATCTCCCTCAGAATCCCAGCAGCTCAGAGGAAAGCCAAGGCGAATACCAACGCAGGCAGAAAAACTGGGAGACAGCCTGCGTGAGTGAGATAGGAAGGGCGAAAACTCATTATAGAAGAAAGTGCTGTCTTTTTGCAATGGAGGGCCCTCCTTGTGTCTGGGAGTCATGAATATTGCATCAAAAGAATTGGCTTGTTTAAGAGAAGGAAAAAGAAACCCAGAAGCTGGGAGAATTAAGTAACTCCTGGGAACTAGCCTTAGGAAGGGCTTTTCAATTTGATTGTGGAAGTAAGTTTCTGTCAGGGCTTTGCCTTGGATTTTTAGCTTTGTGTGAATCTAGATGAAGCAAACCCCTTTGGGATGCCTGAGGTGAGGAGAAAGGCTTTCTGTGACCAGAGGGCAAGCAGGTGTCCTTGTAATCAGTGGGGCTCGCAGTGCCCATCAGGCTCAAGGCTTGATTTCTGTAGTGTTTTTACATAAAACTTCCCAACGATTCAATGCACTGGGGCAGTTGAGGATGTTTTAAGGTATCATTGTTGCAGCTCAGCATTTGAATACTTTGATTAAATATCAAACAATCAAAGAAACATATTTCTAGGGGACTTCTGAGCTTGAGAGCAGCTATAGGAGCTCCATTGCTGCTCCATTTTCTGGCTCTGATGCCACATTGAGGTTTCATTTTGTGTAGAGTGGAACAAATAAACATGAGCCAAACATTACTGCTAAGATTGAGGAGGAGGCTGTTTCCTGGATTCTTTATCAAGTTCCTGAGCCTGACGCTCTAGTGGACCATGCCACAAGGCACCTGGCTTCTATATGGAAAGCTTCTCCCCCAGTCTGCCCCAATTCTTCCTCTGCTATTTCAGGACTGAGGGGGTGGCCTCTGCTGGTTAATAGCCATCAGGAAGAGGGGGATGTTAAGGGGCATCCTTGGGGCAGTTCTGTGGCATATGGGAATGAGGCAAAGAGGAAGGAGAAGTAATAACAAAAGGCAGAAGGAGGAGAGGAAAATGAAGTACAGAGAGATTAAACACATTCACACTAGTCCGTAGTGGTCAAGGCCACTCCAGGAGTGTATGGAGTCCTAGGAAAAAATCGATCCCAGAACTTAGTTCATTTTGGCCCTCAAGTTGCTTGAAGGATGAGAGATTTGAGAGGAAAGTAGGAGAGAAGGAAGGGAAACCTAAATACCCTTTGCATTTCTGCAGCTTCTTTTGAGTTGAGAAGGGCTCTTTAGCCAGAGCCTCCATCCAGAACCTTGTTACCATGGCAACCCACCGGCAGCCTGCAGGGCTGTGACAGCTCACTCTGGAGCTAGTGCTACCGAACCAGAAAATGTTATAGGGGAAATTTTGTTTCCTGGATTATTAACATTAAGTATATACACATGGAGGTATGTAACAATCTGTGAATTCAGTAGCAAATGCTGTTTTTCTTCCTTGACATTAAAAAGCCATGAATTCTGCCCATTTATTTAGCACCTACTAGGCGCCAGCACTGTATAGGTACTGAAGATACAAGGATGAATGAGGCACAGTCCTTGACATTGATGAGGGTACTGTCTGTGATAGGGTGTGGGGAAATACACACAGCCAAAGAAACAAAAAGTCACCATGCCATGAGATGAGTGGATTTAGGTGCTGGGTGTTTCATGAGCACAGAGGTGGGTGCAGCTTAATTTGGCAGGGAATTGGGAAGGCTTCCCAGTGAAGATGACATTCAAGAACTCACAAAAAGGAGTGAGTAGGAGTTTTCCAGGTGGAAAATGTAAGAAGAAGGGAATTCCTGCGGGAATAACATCATTAAGCAGAAAAGAAACCAAATTCTGATTTTTGTTTCTTGACGTGTTCCCAAGGCCCCCCACCTGGTAAGTCTGCCCTCTTTGCAGCCACAGCCCCCCAACTAGAAGGTTGTGGCTGCAGCATTACCACATTTGGTTGAGGTAGTGGACCAATGGCATTTCCCAAGCCTTCCTGGGGCACTTACCTATATACCTACATTTCTAACATTATATACACATGCAATATTGGCAAACCAAATGCCATGGGGCCTGAGAGGGTGGACAGGCCTGATTTTTAAAGACAGCCTGAAAGTAAACATTTGGAAAGACTTTTGTTTGGGGGTTAGAATACTTTCTCCCTAAGAAATCCCACCATTAGTTTCACTGTCTGTGTAATGGCTTATTTGAAGACGGGCCTACCTGTTCAGAACTACCTCAGTGGTCTTTACTTTTGCTAACTGTTTTCTTTATGCTTCTAGGGATATACTAATTTGCATACTGACAACAAAAATATGAAGATAAATTACTTCTTTCAGAGCACGGGAGAGTAAGGCCCACCTCAGTAATGTTCCACAGCCCCTCCTAGGATCAATGCCAGTCATCCCATGAACACTCTGTGCATATTAATTGGTGATAATTGAAAAATAACACCTGCCATTTTTAAAGAAGAAAATTATCTCAAGTGATTGTACACTTTTATTCAAAGATCATTGTTATTACCCGGATTCACTAACTATTCAGATTGTCATTATCACAACCAATATTACTACTAATATATATTTACACTTTTATTCATTCATCCAACAACTATATTGAAGGTACTGTGGTGGGAATATAAATATGAAAAAGAACAAGCCCTATTTCCAAGAACCTTACAATTTACTGTGTTTGTGGAAGGGAGGGTAGAGATGTATAAATAAATATGATACAAAGCAGAATGAAGCAATTGCTATAGATACAAATATATATACATATAACCTAGCACTATGCCTTTTACATAACATGTTTTGTAAGTGTAAAATGATTGATAGGATAAATAAACATGTGATAAACAGGCAAAGAAGAAATGATTCATTTTGATGGGTGTCCAGGGCTTGCAGGACAGAAAAGCTTTATAGAGGAAGTAACATTTACATAGAAATTCAAAGGGTGATTGATATTTTAGTAGGTATAGAGGTAAAGGGCAGTACAGCCTGAAGAAACAGCCCAGGCAAAGGCTGGGAGTTGGGATATTGCAGTTTGTACCTGGGAAATGGTAAATGGTCCAGGGAGTGGTATGGTGTGGGAAACCTGGAAATTGGGCATTTGATTTTGGGACATATTGAATGCCATGATTTCCAATTTGAACTTTATTAGGGGGTGGGTGGGAAGTGAGCAACCATTGATGATGCTTGAAGAAGGAGCTGATGCAATTTTGTTTATTGTTCACTGTCTGTTTACTCCCAGCAGAACTTCAGTTCCACTAGGTCAGGCTTTTTGTCTGCTTTGTTCACTCATGTACCCCAAGAGCTCAACCCAGTGCCTGGCACGCAGTAGATTCTCAGTAAATATCTTTTTGGTGGGATTCTGCCAGGGCTTTGGGAATTTATTTCTGGAGATAATGTGAGAGTTGGGAAACAGGAAGGGTTTCATGCAGGAGATTCTAGCAAATGATTCCAGTAGCTGTAAAGAATACCGGTGGGGGTCGGGCACGGTGACTCACACCTCTAATCCCAGCACTTTGGGAGGCCGAGGTGGGCGGATCACGAGGTCAGGAGATCGAGACCATCCTGGGGAACACGGTGAAACCCCGTCTCTACTAAAATTACAAAAGGATTAGCCAGGAGTGGTGGCGGGCGCCTGTAGTCCCAGGTACTCCGGAGGCTGAGGCAGGAGAATGGCGTGAACCTGGGAGGCGGAGCTTGCAGTGAGCCGAGATCGCGCCACTGCACTCCAGCCTGGGTGACAGAGCCAGACCCCGTCTCAAAAAAAAAAAAAACCGGTGGGATTGAAGCCGGGAGTGACTCTGAGAATGGAACAGAACTATAAATGGGAAGACTGAGGAAAGCTGGAGGACTTGGTCACTGAGTGAATGTTCCTTGTGTATCTAGAAATGAACAACTGGCTAGACTGTCATTAACAAGATGCAGAACACCAAAGAGGAGGTGGGGCTGGGGAGGGGCGGAGCCGAGAGAGATAATGGCTTTGCTTCTAGACTGGCTGAATTTGAGGTGTCTTGAAAAATGCACGTAGACACCTACTTTAGGAGAAAATTGGCGAGTAGAGCTCAGTATGAGACATGGGACTAGAGTTATGAAGGTGGGAGTCACTAGGATAGAGGTAATAATTGCCGTCTAAGGTAGTGGAAGCCCGGGTCTCCTGGGGAAGAGTGGAGAGCAAGGTTCACAAGGTTAGAAGACAGAATCTGGCGAAAGCTTGCATTTAATGGGTGGGAAATACAAAACCGTGAAAAATGGTAGAAAAGTCAGGATTAAAATTAGGAGAACAAGGGTCAAATAAGTCAAAGGAACAGAGTGTTCTGACTGAGGATGCGACCATAAGTACTCAGTATAGTTGAGGTGAAGGCTGATGAGAGCCCACTGGGTTAGGTAGTCAAAAGGTACTAGCAGTTTCAGTAGAACGGTGGAGGCAGAAGGCATTATAGGAAATTGCACATGTTGGATGTGAAAACAGAGCACAAATGTAGAATGCTTCTTTAAGAAGTTTGGCAATGAAGGAAAAGAGAGGGAGGGGGTAGCTTCAGGGGAAATCAGAGTTGATGAAAGACATTTTAATTTTTATGAATGGATGTATGTTTACAGGCCAATGGGAAGGAAACTGTTACCTAAAGATTTAATGATAAACTCTTTGTTATCTATAGTATAGAAAAAGTATTTCGATTCTGAGAAAAGAGGTATTATGAAACATGTGTTGTCATCTACACATAAAATAATACATCTGTGCACAATTTTAATGTGATAGTGTAAAATACAACCCATAAAGATAATATTCAGTCTTGCTAATAATTATCACTTTGGCAGTCTCAGTTTCTGGCCATGGTAAAAGAGATTCTTTCTGTAAATGCTGTGAGGTCAAAGGGATGGTGAAAGGTCAAAGGGAGCAATCTTTGCCTGTCTCACCATTTGCCTTGGTGTTGGCTATGTAGTCCCAAGCAAGAAACAATCAGGTTAGATGGGATGAGAACTTGGTTTTCCTAGAATTTGGGTTTCATGACAATGTTAGGAATCCTAGATGTGGAGATACATTAGAAGGTTTTGTACCTTTCATCTCACCCTCCAGATTTTCATGAAGATTCATCATGTAAAGATATTAACCATATTCTAAAACATGGAGGCAATCCAATAAAATGTTCAATGGAAAAATCCAGATTACAAATCTCTATGTAGTATGATACAATTTTTATAAAATTAAATGTTGCACATATGGGTACATCTACATAGAGAAAGACCTGAAGGAATATTATTCCCCAAAAATATTAACAATAGTTATCTATGGGAATGGGTTTATGTGAGAGATTATTATTTTCTTCTTTATATTTTTATATACTTGCCAAGTTTTAAACAATGAGCATACATTATTTTCATTATCATACATTTGTTTATTTATTTATTTATTTATTTATTTATGTAGATACAGTCTCTCTCTTTTGCCCACGCTGGAGTGCAGTGGCATCATCTTGGCTCACTGCAACCTCCGCCTCCTGGGTTCAAGCAATTCTCATGCCTCAGTCCCCCAAGTAGCTGTAATTATAGGTGTGCACCACCAAACCTGGCTAATGTTTGTACTTTTAGTAGAGATAGGGGTTTACCATGTTAAACTCCTGATGTCAGGTGATCCACCCGCCTCGACCTCCCAAAGAGCTGGGATTATAGGTGTGAGCCATTACACTAGGCCTTTATGATTATAAAAGTATTTAAAACCACAACTTAAGTATCACAAAAGTATAATTGCACATGTGTTTTCCCATATCCATCTTTTCATTTAATTTGCACTCTGAATAAGGTCTGAGTTTGGAGGGGGCTAATTTTAAAACCCCTGGGACCTGTGATTACAATCACACCTCAGTATTGAATCAGAACAGGTTCCATTTAGACTATGGACAAGAGCAAATCACAACTGTTTATTAGATATGTACTCCTGTGGGTGAAATGGGCGGTCGTGCTCCTCCTGGTCTGTTGAACAGAGTAGGACTGTCAATACTGTTGCCCCTTCTTCTTTTCTTGTTCCCCCACCCTCTTCTTTTCCCTTCCTCTTCCTTCTACTTCTCCTTTCTCCTCCTCTTCCTCCTGCTTCTGCTCTCTGCCCTCTTCCTTTTCTGGCAAACACTGCTTCTCCTAATGGTCCCATGCTCTCTTGATTTTGAACCATATGCACTGGAGGATGAAGAACTGGATCAGGAAAAGTTCATGGTCATCATTGATGAAATGCAACAGGAACCAGAGGAAAGGCAAAAGGAGAGTTTTGGCTGTGGCCACTGAAATTAGGACATTTAAAAAATTGATTTTAAAAAGGTGTATGTTTGTGGCAAGGGAACTATTGTTTATCTTGACTGTGGTGGTATATACACAAGCCTACACATGTGATAAAATTGCATAGGACTAAACACACACACACACACACACATGCACACCACATACACAGAAACAAATAAGTATAAGAAAAACTGAGGAATTCTGGATAAGGTGGGTGGACTGTATCCGTGTCTATCACCTGGTTGCAATTTTTTTTTTTTTTTTTTTTTCCTTTGTATCTCCTTCATTTTCCTCTTTTTTTTTTTTTCTTTTTTTTTTTTTTTTTTTTTTTTTTTTTTT